>NC_091461.1:27126896-27426896 GCF_027789765.1 Dendropsophus ebraccatus
TTTTTCCAGCTCTGTGAGTATCTTTTATTATCACTTAGATAACCAGGTCTTTGTTTCCTTACAGCTTATTGGCCCTACACTGTTCTGACATGTTTCATCTTCTATTGTAATATTTTCTGACAGGTTCCTAGCAAACCAGTTGGAGGAAGATGAGGAAGATTTTCGGCGAGAGATCTACGCCTGGACCAGAGGAACCACCTGGACTGCGAAGAAAGAAGAACTTCTCCATAGACGCAACCAGTTGCTCCTCCGTATCGGATTTCGTGCTTGGGTGGACCGGACCACCTGTGATCTGGTGAGTAAAGAGATAATAAATCTCTCCAGTCTTGATGTAGCGTCTGTGGTAATATTATTATTGTAATGCATATTCTCTTTCATTCTAGGTCATGGCAGAAGAACCCTTGCATTGGGCCTGGAGAAGGGAGAGGAAGATCCACCACAGCTGGGCCATTCGCTACTACCTGAGGGATCCTAGAGAATTCACCACCTATGGCCCATCGAGGATCCCTCCGTCTTGCTCCCTGTGTAAGGCCCTCCAGCTCCATCCGTGCAAGGGGGAAATCTGCCAGACAGACACAGAGGAGGATTCCGGTGAGGAAGAATGAAGAACATCAAGGAGAAGAGGATCCCAAAGCCAAGATCAGCAATGCGGTATCCTTTTTTATTTTATTGATACACCAACCCACACTGTCTCACACACACACACAGACACACACACTCACACACACTACAGAAATGTTATAGTGTTACCTCCCTTAGTATGCCAGAGGAAGGGTAGTACAGCGGCCATGGCTTCCCTGCAGGTTTTCCCCCCTGGGGTTTTTTCCTGTCCTGAGTGTCGCTGTACTGGGAGGTAACAACCACATACACATACACTTACACTTACAATAAAAACATCTTTTTATTTCACACTAATTGCCGTGTCTGAGTCGTTTCTTCTATTCGTGTCTGTATACTTAAAGGGATTGTCTAATCATACTTAATCTTGCTGAGGGAAGCTTTGGCCAGTCAGGCCTCTCTTACAGGTCAGTAACGAGGGGCGCAGCTATTCCTGGGCGCAAGGTTGAGGGGGAAGGCGCCATACTTTCATGTACTGAACAGACATAAGCATAATCAATAGCGCTCATCTCTAGAACTGACTTGTAGTATTACATGTCAGCCATTTAGATGAAATCTTGATCTTGTTACATATGTTAAATTTATTTATTTTTTATGTTTTAAATAAAATCTATATTTTATTATTGTGGTGGTGTCAATGTCTGGTTACCAATGAAACGTTAATAGATAAAGTTACTCAGCCCTAAGGATTGACATGTACTAAACCTCAGCTTTGTTATAACACTTCTATTAAAGGGGTTATTCAGAATTACAAAATGTCATAGTTACTTTCTTGCAAAAACAGCACCACCCCTGTCCTCAGGTTGTGTGTTGTATTACAACTCAGCTCTATTTACTTCAATTAAAATGAGCTAGAAAACCACATCCAAACTGAGGACAGGAGAGGTGCTGTTTCTGGAAGTAAGTGCCCATGGTCAATCCCTTTAAGAAATTAATTTTTTTATTGTAACATAAGGTGAATATTACTATTAAAAACTCACAAGATAAGTGGATTTTTATGATGGGATTTCCCTAAAAAAGAATGGTGAAATTAACAGGGGCAGAGGCATCCTAAAAGCCATATGATATGGAATAAAGGTAATACTGTGATGTATTAGGCTTCTCCCATAGCCCTGCGCTTTGCTTTGGCTGTCCAGGTATGATGGGAATTGTAGTTTTGCAACAGCTGGAGGGCCGAAGGTTTCCCATCCTTGCTCTATGGCCTCATCAGCTCTGCACATCGCTCACAATATTGCAGGCTGACAAATTTGTGCAAAATCGCAGCAATTTTACCGCAATTTGGTGCAAATACAGTAATGTGAGTGATGTGCAGAGCTGTTCAGGGGCCCAGGACAATTTCTCATGTAGCCCCTACATTGCCAGTAACTTACTGCTGCTCCTGTGTGGGGAGTGGAGAGCTGTCAGCAGCAGAGAGGAGGGCGATCTGTCAGGGCTCCGGCCTGTGTCACTCCCCTCCAGGGAATGACAGGGCAGGATTGTGCCGCCCCCTAAAGGACCCGAGAATCTGCCGCCTGAGGCCTCATGGCAGAAGCGCCCCAGAGGCTACCCTACCTAAAAAGCTCCATGCCTCTACCCCTCAGTCGATGGTCTCAGGTGTATATGCAGTGTAACAGAATGAATATATAGATATATAAATTAATAAAACACATGAAAAAACACAACCCCAGTGAATATGGCGATTAGGAGACAATGCAGAGATCCATCCATGATCCATCTGGAATCAACATCAGAACAAAAGTTGTGCCCCCACCGCAGCTTTCTGGCATGGGTCTTTATGGCTGAGCAGCTGTATGCAAGCTTTACACCACCACGCACAATGACAAGCATCAGATGGAGCCATGTAAAACCGCCACCACTGGACTCTGCAGCGATGGAATCGTGTTCTGTGGAGTGACAAATCACATCTCTCTCTGGAAATCTGATGGATTGGTGTCTAGGTTTATTAAGTGCCAGGAAAGTATTTTCTGCCTCACTACATCATGATAAAGTTTGGTGGAGGAAGGATAATGCTGTGGAGATGTTTTTCAGGGGTTCTCTTAGGCCCGATACATTCAGGCAGGGCTGGACTGGGACTGAAAAGCAGCCTTAGCATTCAAACCCCAGGAGCGGCCATAGGATATCACCCCCCACCCCATACCCACACACACACACACACACTCACACTTGGATTTTGTTACTTGTACTTGGGAGTGTTAGGTGGTCCTGCAGGGGCAGTGATTTACCAACGGGGGGGCAAGGGGTTTTACCGGCGGCGGGACACAGTAACCATTATGATTGAATCCGATCATCCTGTCTGCACTGAATAAGCATCTGTACAAAGAGGGGACAGCAATAAAGGTTGGAATGCAGCTCATTGGCCCTTGGCACATGTAGGGGCGGGTGTTCATGCCAGAAGCTGGGCATGCTCCCCTGATTGAGAGATGTAGCCTGTTCAGCTTCTACTGACAGGCTTTGTCATTTGATGAGTACATAACACCCCTCATACCCCGCCGTGATCATGAGTGTTAAATAGCTGAACAGGGAGACAGGTCTTGTAGGGCTCCCTTTTCTCCTCTCCGTGCTACCTCATCCCCCTGGGCCCCTCTCCCCTCCATAGACCATAATGGACACAGAAATCCTGCTTCTTACGAAGTGAGGGGAGAAGCTGCAAAACATTTTTTTTTTAAGTACAGAAGGAAACTCTTTTTCTTAAAACCTATTACAAAGTTTCTTGAAATGGCTTATAACTACTGATACTTATTAATTTCTGAAACGTGACTTTTAAATGATCCTTTAACTCCTGAAGAGTGATGATGTTTGATAATAACATGGCCCTTGTTCAAACATATGTTGTTGTTCATGGTGGAGCCAATAATTTGGGGGCAGGGCTAGTGTATTTATGATTATGGACTATTTAAAGAAGAAGTCCGGCAAAATTTTTTATTAAAGTAAAGTATTGCCCCCCCAAACGTTATACAAATCACCAATATACACTTATTACGGGAAATGGTTATAAAGTGCTTTTTTCCCTACACTTACTACTACATCAAGGCTTCACTTCCTGGATAAAATGGTGATGTCACTTCCTGGATAACATGGTGATGTCACTTCCTGGATAACATGGTGATGTCACGCCCCGATTCCCAGAGCTGTGCGGGCTGTGGCTGCTGGAGAGGATGATGGCAGGGGGATGCTCAGCGTCCCTCCAGTGCCCTGTGTCCGTCAGTGTCCCCCTGCCATCATCCTCTCCAGCAGCCACAGCCCGCACAGCTCTGAGAGTCGGGTCGTGACATCACCATGTTATCCAGGAAGTGACATTACTATGTTATCCAGAAAGTGACATCACCATTTTATCCAGGAAGTGAAGCCTTCATGCAGTAGTAAGTGCAGGGAAAAAAGCACTTTATGTGCATTTCCAATAAAAAGTGTATATTGGTGATTTGTATAATGTTTGGGGGGGGGCAATACAGTACTTATATAAAAATTTTCACCAGACTTCTCCTTTAACCTCTTAAGGACCCATGCCGTATGGATACATCATGGAATCCTGTCAGTTAAGGACCCATGCCGTAGCCGTATGCCATGGAGTCTGGCAGTGCTTTGCAGTGAGCTCAGGAGCTGAGCTCACTTCAAAGCATGTGGGAACCAGCTGCTATATGCAGCCAGGTCCTCACTGTTAATGACGAACCACCATGCCAGTGCGGCACTCACATCAGTGGCAGGAGCTGTGCTCCTGTCACTAATCGATCGGGACCCACGCAGAATTACTGCAGGAGGTCTCTTACCTTCCTCTCGGCAGTCAGATCGGCGATCCATGTATAGAGCCTGCACAGGCTCTATGCAATGATCACAGATCACACTGATCAATGCTATGCTGTGGCATAGTAATGATCAGTGTATGTAATGTAATGTAATAATGTTTAAGTCCCCTGAGGGGACATAAAAAGTGTAAAAAAAAAATTAAAAAAGATTTAAAAAAAATCTTCCATACCCCTCCCCCAATAAAATTTTTTATCACAACCCTCTCCCATTTTATAAATAAAACACATAAAAATAAATAAATAAACATATAATATACCGTAGCGTGCGTAATCGTCTGATCTAATAAAATAAATCAATATTGTTCCCGCAAGTTAAACAGTGTAAACAAAAACGGTAAAAAAACGCCAGGATTGATTATTTTTATTACACTTTATTTAAAATAAAATGAATAAAAATTGACCAATGCAGCTCATATACACAAGTATGGTATTAATAAAAACTAGAGATCATGGCGCAAAAAATGATGCCCCATATGACCCCGTAGGTAAAAATATATAAGTGCTATAAGAGTCACAATAGGGCCATTTTAAATATACCTATTTGTAAAAAAAGGTTTTACTGCTAATAAAAAAAAGTAAAACATTAGAAAACCTAGTAAACCTGCATATCGCTGTGTTCAGACTAAACTATAGAATAAAAAAAAATGTCAGTTTTACGTTAAAGTGCATTACGTAAACATGGAAGCCCCCCCCCCCCCAAAAAAAAAAAAAAAAAATAAAAAAAAAATTGCAGAATAGCATTTTTTGACCCAAATTCACCCCATGAATGATATTTTGGGGTTTTTGTCATTCATTTTATGGCAGATTGAAAGATTACAAATTACAGATTACATTACAAAGTACACCTGTTCCTTAAAAAAACAAGACCTCAGATGGCCCTGTAGGTGGAAAAATAAGAGAGTTATGGGTTTGAGAATGCGAGGAGGAAAAGTGACAATTGACCTGGTCCTTAAGGTCATTTCAGGCCCGGTCCTTAAGGGGTTAAGGGACAGTATTTGGGCTTCTAAACTTATAGGGGGAGATTTATCAAACTAGTGTAAAGTAGAATTGATTTAGTTGCCCCTAGCAACCAATCAGATTCCACCTTTCATTTTCCAAAGAGTCTGTGAGGGATGAAAAGTGGGATCTGATTGGTTGCTAGGGGCAACTAAGACAATTTGATATACCAGTTTGATAAATCTCCCTTATTGTGATTTAAAAGCCTTCTCTCTTCTATACACTGTTTGATGGAGATGTGGCACAAAATATATGTTGTGGGGTTTGTGCCCCTGATTTATAGACACTAAAACATGGGTCCCAAAACTGCGGCCCTCCAGCTGTTGCAAAACTACATTTCCCATCATGCCTGGACAGCCAAATCCAAAGCTTTAGCTGTCCAGGCATGATGGGAGTTGTGGTTTTGCAACAGCTGGAGGGCCGCAGTTTGGAGACCCATGCCCTAGAAGGCCCCCGGTCCTATGTTTCTATAATACCCTGGTCACCATCTTTTTAACAGAGTAGTGAGATGCTTTTCTTCAGTCCGTGACCATTATCTCATTACACTGTAGAGCAGAACATGTTATCATAACAAATTAAGAGATTTATTTCTCCGAGTCCCTAATCCATCTCTCTCAATGTCCCTATTTGTCGATGCTACGAGAGATTGGATTCAGAAGGGATCTCAGCTCCGGCAGCTCTCATATCCTCAGTGTATAGCAAGGTGATTTTTTAAACCAAACTCCACATGTTTTAATTATTCCAATGAAAATATCAGGAGGATAATGAATGCCACTTTAATGTCGGCTTTAATCTTTCCTGAGGATTAGCCGGTGTTATACTAGCCTCTTTGGCCTCACTTATCATATAACCCCTTTAATAGCAATTGAAGAGCTTCTGTTTTAATTGCCATTCAAATAACAAATCTTTGTTCAACAAGAAAAATAACAATATACAAATAGAATTGATGGATTGACGAAACGCGTAAGTGCAGCCTGAGTGTATTGTAATGCCTGCCAGTCATCAGGAAAGGTCAAGCGATCCATAATTTCAGGATTTTATGCAAGTAAAGGCTTTGTCAGTAGCTGGAGAGCACGTGTGTGGATCTGCCTATGGCATGTTCGGCATTTGGTGGAGTTGATGTGTACTTTGCAAATCAACAGGTGTCAGAAAGTTATATAGATTTGTAATTTACTTCTATTTTAAAATCTCAATTATTCTAGTACTTATCAACTGCTGTATGCTCCAGTCTGACACAGTGCTCTCTGCTGCCACCTTTGTCCATGTCAGGAACTGTCCAGAACAGGAGCAAATCCCCATAGAAAACCTCTCCTGCTCTGAGACAAAGGTAACAGCAGAGAGCACTGTGTTAGACTGAAAAGAAGACATCACTTCCTGCAGGACATATAGCAGCTGATAAGTATTGAAGGACTTCTAATTTTTGAAAAGAAGTAAATTACAAATCTATATAACTTTTTGAAATCACATGATTTGAAAGACAAAGGGGGAGATTTATCAAAGGGTGTAATATTTAGACTGGTGCAAACTACCCACAGCAACCAATCACAGCTCAGCTTTAGGCAGTGCTGAAAGGAAAGCTGAGCTGTGATTGGTTGCTGTGGGCAGTTTGCACCAGTCTAAATATTACACCCTTTGATAAATCTCCCCCAAAGAGTTTTGCCGGAGTACTCCTTTAACTTCTATAATGATATAATAAACTCATTGAGACACTATAGGAACATGAACAATTTAAATTATTTCTATGATTCAAAAGCGTATAGTGTTCCAAAGGACCTAAGGGACTGTGGCCATATCATTGGCTATAATTGAGTTCAATTACCAGGACCCCTGCTAATCAGTTGTGATGCTCCACCCTTGTAATGGGATTTGGATGCAGTACCACACCCACTTGCGTGGCTTAATGAGTGGGTTTACATAGTTAGACAATGAAGGAGCCCTAGCATGCACTGGAGCACTATGGTCTTTCTTTCTATTAATTGGCATAAGACCATGGGTACGAAACCTACATATTTTAAAGGGGTAGTTCACCAAAAATATATTTCTTTCCAATCAACTGGTGCCAGAAAATATAATTTACTTCTGTTAAAAAATCTCAAGTCTTCCAGTACTTATCAGCTAATGTATGTCCTGCAGGAAGTAGTGTATTCTTTCCAGTCTGACACATTGCTCTCTGCTGCCACCTCTGTCCATGTCAGGAACTGTCCAGAGCAGAAGCAAATCCTCATAGAAAACCTCTGTTCTCCAGCCTTGTCAGGAACCACAGGCTATAGATTTTTATGAGAAACTATCTTTAACAACTGTAAATATGCTGTGATAAACCCAAAGGTGGGGTAACTGTCACCTTGGTATACCTTGCCTATGACAGAGATAACTATCTCAGATCTAGTTAGGACTATCTAAGGACACGATTAGTATGCAGTGAGGCAAAGAGCTTGAGCTAAAGTACTCCACTGAATCTTTCTCGACCTACTCAGGAAACTTTAAGGGGTTAGCTATACCCAGTCGTTTAAACCTGGGACTCATACTACCAGACCTGATGCTTGGTAGGCCCTTCTGGCAGAAGGTGGTTTTCTTCTTCTCTTCCTATTCTTAAACATAAGTAAGAGGTTCTTCTTCCACACTACAAGTCATCCTAGCAAAGTACTGTATTACATAGGCAAAGCTCCGGGACAGTCCCTTGACCTACTTCTTAACCTACTCTACCTATGTAACTTATTATTTATACTACCAGCACCCAAACTGAACGTTCCGTGTTGTCCATCAAGAGGAAGGACACAGTATCTTTGTTATCACTAGAAAAGACACAGACCGGCACAGTAGGTGATGCCTCTAGGAGGCTGATTGTAGTATCTTCACAGAGAACGCTGATTGCAAGGACACAGAGGTGTATATATAAATCTGCTAGATGGGGGGGCTCAGCCAGAAAACACATAATGTTCATAATAATCTGAATATGAAGAAAAAGCGGCCATCTTCATCATTCTTGTGCAGAACTTTGTGCTTACTTTATTGTAGTATCTTTAGATATTTATACATCTTAGCAGGTAAGACGCCAATCGGCCATGGTGTTGTTGGGTGACAGCTGTTTCACGTTATGCCACGCTTCTCCAAACTCTGTCTGGCGAAGCGTGGCATAACGTGAAACAGCTGTCACCTGACAACACCATGGCCGATTGGCGTCTTACCTGCTAAGATGTATGTATATATGAAGATATACAATAAAGTAAGCACGAAGTTCTGCACAAGAATGATGGTGAGTGCCGCCTTTTCTTCATATTCAGATTTTTGTTATTATCTTTTGAACACTGTTCAAATACCTTTGTATTGCACTGAAGATTTACTGCTGTTCCTTTTTAATTGTTCGACTCATTCATGCTCATTCCTCTCTGCCGTGCCTTCATCCACACACACTTGGCTCTACCTTTTACAAAGCCTAATGCTGGTGTACCTGGATGTGGTCATCACCAGTCCTGGCCACCACGAAAAGTGCCCAATGAAAACACCAACACACAGCTGTCTTTTGATTAGGACCCTAGGATTCACTCCTGTAAACTTCTTGAGCCATTCTGGTCAGCATCTAATCTAAATTATCTACAGTATATCCTTATTACTTTATGTGAAATATATGCATATGTGACTACAGTACATAGATTTCCCGTTTTATTTTTATATTTATCAGCTTCAATAAATACATGCAAATAGTTCACACACAGAGTAAACTCCAGAGCTCCCTCTAGTGGTGGTTGTAAGCAACCAGAATTTTATTATTTTCATAGTTGGCTGTGCAGATGTTTCTTTTAAGGAATTATTATAAGATATTATATAATGCCAAGAATTGAACATATTCTCTTAAAATCCTTTGTTATGGTTCTCTCAGAATCTCCTTGTAAGAATCCCCCCCCCCCTTTTATTTCTCTACAGGCTGTTCTATCAGTGCTCTGTAATCAGTTTCTAAATGTGGGGAATGAGAAGCCATTTACGAAAATGGATTTAATTGGTTAATCACAGACAAAGACAAATCAGAAACTGTTGACATCAATAAAAAGGCAACAAGACAACTATATGCCTTTTTATGTGTTGTTTCATTAATTGTAAAGTCATCCATGTGTACAACAGAATGATTTGCATATAAATAGAAATTAAATTCTTAATTGAATATCTTTGCTCAAACCGCTCAACCAAAATGCAAATATATGCATGAAAAGGCTCTTACATTTCTATGTAAATCGTTTGTAATGTGTCCATACAATTTCTAGTGCTCGGCAAACTTTACATTACTAGTGAAGATGTGACCCGACCTTTTGTAGTCTGTCAAGTGCGTATGGTTGTTTTAGGTTAAGTACATTAAAAAGATGATGACCAAGTGTTGTAATTCATACGTGTACATCTGGATTCTTATAGGCAATATTAATCAAAATTTTCAGTTATGTATAATAGACACAATTCCTTCCCGTATTATTATTTTATGATGTAGAGTGGTCTAAGAGCCAGTTCACATGGAGCAAAAACTACCCTCCACCACGGAATCCCGCCTACCTCAGTGTCATACAATGGAGGAGATTTATCAAACATGGTGTAAACTGGCCCAGTTGCCCCTAGCAACCAATCAGATTCCACCTTTCATTTTCCAAAGAGTCTGTGAGGAATGAAAGGTGGAATCTGATTGGTTGCTAGGGGCAACTGAGCCAGTTTCACTTTACACCATGTTTGATTAATCTCCCTCGATGTCTTTACGGGAGGGCTTGTACGCCTCTGCTTTCGTCACTCTCTGCTCAAAGAATTGACGTTGACAGCTGTTTTTGCTCTGTCTGAACTGGACCTAAGGAGCCAAGTCTTCTCCATACACAGTAGTTGCCTTCTGTGTATTTTAAAAGACAACTCCCACAATTTTTTTTTTTTTTTTTAGCTTATATAACACACAATACAAATTTATATAACTTTGTAATGTGTGTAAATAAGCGGTCTGGCCCCCTTCCCCCACTTTCCGACCACTTTTTCTAGTTAGTTAGTTAGCATGGTACCTTTTGGTAATTTGTCCGTGCAGTGGATTATGCACGGTAATGAAGTGTCAAAGAAGAGTTGTTTGTGCCACACTCTGGCACACCTCACCACTTCATGAATAATCAATGCTGCCCGGCCTCCTGCTGGCAGAGCTGTCAGCAAATACCCCTAGAAAGCCTTTCCTGCTCTGGACAGTTCCTGTCTCGGACAGAGGTGGCAGCAGAGAGCACTGTGTCAGACTGAAAAGAAAACACCACTTCCTCCAGGACATACTACAGCTGATAAGTACTGGAAGACTGGAGATTTTTTTTAAATAGAAGTAAATTACAAATCTATATAACGTTCTGAAACCAGTTGATTTAAAAGAAAAATATATACTCCGGATAACCCCTTTAAGGTTTAAAGCTTAGATAACTTTATCAACTCATCATAAAGACATCTCTATGAATATGGATCAAGTCACCTGTTCTTCTGCTGTCATCTTGTAACCTAAGAACACATCGCTTTTGCATTATCTTCAAATCCTATATGATCAAAAAGCAAGAAAATAAAAAAGACAAAGCATCAAGTAGCGAGTGGAGACAGTCCTAGAACTTATTACCCAGTCCTGCTAGACAAGGTGCTTTATTTTATACCTTATGACCGGGCAGGTAGTGGGTTATTTTAAGCTCGATAAATTTGTCACATAACCCCTGAGTTTACGTGACCTCTCCAGAGAACAGTTCAGAACACATCCGCTTTGTTACCGCCAGTCCTGGCAGACTCATATGGTAATGATCGACACAATGTAGGCGTAAAGACAGGTTAGTGACTCTGTGTGTTAACATTCATCAAGCTCAGCTATTCTCCCCGCAGATCAAATTGTGTGTTAAATAAGTAATGGTAGAAAAGTAACTTGTTAAATGTACTGAAAATAATTGAACCTCCACTAAGTAGACTTTAAAACCAACCTTGTAGTGCGTGCCGTTCATTTACTATAATGTGCTAGAGGCTTATGGAAGCTCTCAGTAATAGCTGAGCTCACATTATCTGGTGCCCTGTACGGTACCGCCATGTGGTGTGCTGTCATACTGTGTACAGATTACCGCACAGTACCTGTCACTTCAGAAAGGATTCTGTCCAAACACCAGTGCTGGATGATGGAGAAATAACAATGATATGCAATGCCTTCACTGAAGTAAACGCTGTATACTAACACATTAAGCTAGTCTTTGCTGTCCGATTAAAGGAGAAGTCTGGGCGAGAATTTTTATTAAAGTATTGTATTGCCCCCCAAAAGTTATACAAATCACCAATATACACTTATTATGGGAAATGCTTATAAGGTGCTTTTTCCCTGCACTTACTACTGCGTCAAGGCTTCACTTCCTGGATAAAATTGTGATGTCACTTCCTGGATAAAATTGTGATGTCACTTCCTGGATAAAATGGTGATGTCGCTTCCTGAATAACATGGTGATGTCATGACCCAACTCCCAGAGCTGTGTGGGCTGCGACTGCTGGAGAGGATGATGGCAGGGGGACACTGAGGGACACAGGGCACTGGAGGGACACTGAGCATCCCCCTGCCACCATCCTTTCCAGCAGCCACAGCCCGCACAGCTCTGGGAGCCGGGGCGTGAGATCACCATGTTATCCAGGAAGTGACATCACCATGTTATCCAGGAAGTGACATCAACTTTTATCCAGGAAGTGACATCACAATTTTATCCAGGATGTTATCCAGGATTTCCCATAATAAGTGTATATGGGTGATTTGTATAACTTTTGGGGGGCAATACAATACTTTAATAAAACATTTTGTCAGATTTCTCCTTTAATGTATGGCATTTAAAGGAGAAAAATGGATGCTGTTGTATGCCATATTGCCTGTGGGATCCGTTTTCTATTAACTTACATTATAAAAAAAAAATGAATGAAAACGGATACAGTGAAGCGTATGCAAAAACGCAGTGTAAACCGAGCCGTATACTTAAAGGGAATGTATCACCTGGACTTTTTTTTGTAATAGAAACAGATAGAGAAGCATATTCCTATTCTTTTTATTTTTTTTATTTTTTTATTTTCAGATCAAAAATCGACTTTTATTTAATTATTTGTACATTTATAGCATCCCTTATGGATAATGATGCGGGTTTGCAGCGAAATCTGCTGTGGATCCATGTAGTGTGAAGGTCTATGGGTTACATATCCGCAGTGGAATTTTCATTCCGCCGCGGATATGTAACCCGGCCCCTTTAACCCCTGCAGCCCCGGCCCGGAGCATACATCACCTGCTCCAGGCTCCTGCTTGCTTTGGGGCCTCTCAGTATCTCCCGGTGGTCAGCCAATCAGTGCGCTGCCCCGCCGCAGCGCATAGATTGGCTAACCCCCGGGAGATGCCCGGAGGCTCTGAAGCAAGCAAGAGCAGGTGATGTATGCTCCAAGGCTTCCCCCGGCCCGGAGCATACATTACCTGCTCGGCGCTACGGCTGTGTTAAGTTCCCGGCTCTCCTCGCTCCTCATCAGCCAATTAGTGCACGGCAGCACTGATTGGCTGATGAGGAGCGAGGTAAACCGGGAGCCTCATAAACAGCCGCGGCGCCAGGCAGGTAATGTATGCTTCAGGCCGGGGCTGCGGGCGGCCAGGGGTTAAAGGGGCTGGGTCCCATATCTGCAGCTGAATGAAAATTCTGCTGCGGATATGGGAGCCCATAGAACTTAACTATACCCGGATCCGCAAATTGCAGCATGAAATCTGCTGCGGATCCGGTATGTGTGAAGCTACCCTTAAAGTGGTTATCCAGGATTAGAAAAAACACAGCTACTTTCTTGCAAAAACAGCTCCACCTCCGTCCTATGGTTATGAGTACTATTACAAATTAAGCTTCATTCACTTCAGGGAAGGTGAGCTATAAAACCCTCACTCAAACTGAGGACAAGAAAAGTGCTGTTCCTGGAAGAAAGCGGCCATGTTTTTCTAAGTCTGGATAACCTCCACAAACTGTAACAAATTCATATAAAATCCACATAAAAAGCACAGTAAACGTATGAACTCGAGGTGTAATAGAAGAAAATTTACTCCCGTCATTTACAGGAATAACATTTACAGAATTAAGTGTCGCCGGTTTCTTTCATCTATTGATTATGCCTTCATCAAATTAATTTCAGTGCACTTATGTTAATGCGAGGTGACAGTCGTGCTCTATTAAATGCTTCTGCAAGCTTGAATGATCTTTCTTTCATTACGCTGCTCGCTCCCAAAGGGGACGCAAATGTCTCGAAAATAGGAAGTAAAAAAAAAAAAACATGCAATCGCCACAATTTGCTTTCAACTTCTAACGTTAAATAAGTTTTATTATGAGAGAAATGTGATATCGTCTCTGGAATTTGAAGGTTTCAGAACTGACATTGCAATACCAATAAAGGAAAAACAAAATGAGTTTAACATCTACCATCTTCTCGTTCTGGTAATTCAGCGAGTATTCTGCAGAGATTGTGTAAGAAGCCTTGTATATTGTAAATAGAATTGGAGACTCTCTGCAGACCGCGGAGGAAGAGGATGCAAACCCTTGAAAAGAGGGAAGATGAAATTATTCTTACCGTTAAGCGCTAAGAGGAGATTTCTATATTAGCTGGTAGTCGACTGAAGAGCGTCATTTATCTTTCATTTCCCTAAAGAGCAAACACGTTTAAAAGGGAGACGAATCTAACCTCAGGCTCCATTAAAATTTAAAGGGGTTTTTCCAGTTTAATACAAAGAAAGCTCAATTTACAAAATTATACAGATGTGTCATATATTTTGCATTTCAATTTCTATCCATGTATAATATATATTTGCTGCCAGTGATTGAGACAGATCTTGTTGATATTCAGAGGCAGCAAACTTGTATATATCTAGTCCTGAGAAGTGGAAACAATTGTTTTAAGCCTGAAGCTGCACAAACATATTAGATTAGCTGTGTGTACGTTTTCAGTATAGAAAAGGTAGTAGGCTACTGCCAGACACTCTCTGTATGACAGGTGTCCCTGCTCATGTGCAGATGCATATGAAGTAAAAAATAAAATATATATATATATATATATATATATATATATATCAGGTTTCAATAAGTTGTACAATTCAGAATGAATCAGATACAGAAGCAGAGACTCCCTTATTGACACGAGACCCTTGTTATGTACATTGTTTCAGAGGCTCCCTACACTATTCGCATCTATGACAGGTGTACCTGCTCCAGTACAGATTCACTTGAATACCAAAAAGAAAACGTAAAATATGCATAAATCTCTACTTCAGACGGACGCCGAATCCCACGTGCAGGGGACTCAATGCTGCCATCTTTTTGCCCCGCCCTCCCGGGTGCCTCACCTGTCCCAGCTCCTGTCCACTGCTCCCCTCCCTGGCGCCTGCGCCCCTGCCTCCTAGGGCGCATGTGTTAGGCGCTCTAGATTTAAAGACCTTCAAATCTTGGTTAACTGCACTAACACTCCCCCTATAAATTCCTGTTCTGACCCTGCCATTGCATGCTAACCCAGCTTCCCTGCCCATGGCTGCTGTCTGTGACTTTTGCTCTGGTTCCACGCGTGAGTCCTGCTACAATCCTATCTTCCTGCCTACATGTCTCCAGCTGCACCTAGCCCACCACCTCTAGCAAGCCAAGCCTGAGGTAACGACCTAGGGGTCACCTGCCAAAGCAAGTCCAACCCTCCTTGCGGTGGGCTCTGGGGAAAACCAGCAGCCCCTTAGACTCCACTCCCTTGCCGTGGCTTTTGCCATCGCTAGCAGTGGCTCAGCGGATCCACCTCCTCTTGTTGTTAACTCAAGTAGAGCACTGATCGCTTTAATGATATTGTATGGAATTAATCAGCCTAGAATTTAGACCTAAACACGGCATTGAGATAAAAGGTGAGAATTAACTTTAAGCTTTCACGCAGTAATTTAAGGCCTGGAGGTAAAAAAACAAAAGGGATCATTTAACTTCGACGTTTGCCGTTAAACAAACACTTTAGCGTTGGATCCATTCAGGCATGGTTTATACAATTGTAAATGTGATATCTGAAGTTTACTGCTGGCAATGGGATAATTACTAATTATACAATCCAATCTAACTCCGAAAAGGGAAAAAAAAAATCATACCTGATTGATCTCTTCTAATTAACATAAACTGCATCATTTAATCTTTTTCAAGAGTAACGTCATTGCCAGAGGAAAGCATCGAATGGAAGTATTGAGTCCTAAGTAAATAATGTGGAGGCGATTTAATTATGCATATAGTATGATGCGTCAGGTAGGCAAATTTATTAAATCCGGCTTGAGTAAATAATTCATAGCATGTCTATCAGATCGGTAAACATGTATGCATCACTGTCCATTTCCGACCTGGTAATAACAGCAATTACAAGTATGGGCGGATGATGCCATGTAGGAGTTCCCTGGGAATAGGTAAATAGGAATGAGTAAAAATCCCTTCTGGATGTGGTTGTTTTTTCAGCATGTGCATAGATTTCTGAAAGCTTGATTCAGATGTATGAAATTTCAACCACAACATGCGTAATGCTGATCTAGGAACAACAAAGAAACACAGATATTTTTTTCTACTTGTCCTGTTCTAAAAATCTCTTCATTTGTTTTAGGTCTTACAGAGTGTAGCGGATAGTAAGTGTGGACCCACTGTGCTTCTTAAAGGGAACCTGTCACCCGGCATTGCGGCGCAGAGCCTGCCCGAGCCCCCCGGTGGAGCCCTGGATATTTACCCTTTGCTGCAAGTCCCGCTCCTGGACCCGGTCCCGGGATGGAGTTATTGCCGTCGGCAGCCCTGTGTGCGTGCTCCAGAGATGAGTCCGACGGCCATAGAGAATGACGGCTCCAGTCATTCTCTACGGGCATCGGACTCATCTCTGGTAATAAGCATACAACGCGCGCTCACCTTCCGGCACCGATATCTCTGTCTGGGGACCGGGTCCAGGAGCGGGACTTGCAGCAAAGGGTAAGTATCCGGGGCTCCACCGGGGGGTCGGGCGGGCTCTGCACCGCAATGCCGGGTGACAGGTTCCCTTTAACTGGTTTGGCTCTGGGCCTCACCAGAGAAACAGAATCCAAACTCCCTTCAAATTGTCACCCTTTATCCTGCTCCAGGGTGTTGTATCTGGACTTCTGCAGCTAGAGGGCACCAGGTTGCTGCATAAGTCTGGTTCCGGGGTGAGCAGCAGCTGGTTCCCAAGAACCAGACAGAGTTGGTGCAAAGCACCAGGGATGGCTTTGACCCAAGTTGCCGAGTTGATGGATGTGTCTAAAGCTACTGTTTCCTGGATAACATGTCAGTGCCTATGGAAACAGTAGTCCTAGATGCAACTATCAACTCAACATCTCAGTTTGCAAGACAAAACATTGGCAGACACAAGTAGTTTGGTTGAAAGACAAAGCTTGACAAAAAGGGATAGAAGATTACTAATTATGCTCTGTTTATTACTAGAGATTAATTTATCTGGAGCATGCTCAAGTCTGATCATTCGGCATTTAAAGGAGAACTCCAGGGCTGCAACTATTTTTAGAAGAGGAAGGTGCTGTGTGTGTATGTGTGGGGGTGGGGGTGGTGGTGACACATGATACCACTCATCCGTTCCCTAGCCTGTCCAGTGCTGGATCACCACTCCGGGACTCCTGCCGGCCTCCAGGATCTTCTTCTCAGCCGACGTCATAACCCGGATGATTGACAACCAGCTTAGCCAGTCAGTGACTGTGTGACACCACTCCAGTCACTGATTGGCTGAGCGGACTATCCATCAAAAAATGGCCTCCAGTGAGTGTTCCAGACCTTTTGGCATGACGATTTGCGGGCACACGGAGAGGTAAGTAGTTGTTCCTTTTCAATTTCACCCTGCCAGAGTTTGATATAAAAAAATCCCTGAACTTCTCCTTTAGGGTACAAACTCCCTCTGCGGATCTGCAGCGGGTTTCTCGCTGCGAATCCCTGTCCTGTACACTCTATTGGGCAGACAAACTCGCAGCAGGATAGACATCCCGCTACGAGTTTGCCAGCAGCCCGCCCCGTTAACCCCCAGCCGCCAGAGCGTATACATCACCGTGTTCCTGCTCCGGCTTGCTTCAGAGCTCCCGGCAGGTCCCGCTCGGCCAATCAGTGTGCTGCCCTGCAGCAGCGCACTGATTGACTAAGCGGGACGTGAAGAGCCAAAGCAAGCTGGAGCGGGAAACCGGTGATGTAGGCGCTCTGGCATCCGGGGGTTAACGGGGCGGGCTGCTGACAAACTCTCAGCAGGATGTCCATCCTGCTGTGAGTTTTTCTGCCCGTAATAGAGTGTACAGGGCAGGAATCCGCCCAGTGTGTTTGTACGCTTAATGGTATCTGTCATGTTTTTGTCATAGTATTGGATGATTTGTTAGAAAATCTATCAGTTTATGCTGCATTCTTTTCTTTTTGGGTGATTTTCCTAGCATATATTTTAAGATCATCAAATAAATTCCAAGCAAGAGACTTTCAGTGATTTTTCTTCTTCCTTCTTGACTTGTTGTCATATAACCCTTAAAATAAATATACATGTCAATGCTGGAAACCTGAGACATGGTAAAAATGTAGACAAAGGTGTAAAAAGGCTAAAAAAAACAACTGGAATTTTCCTTTAAAAATTCAGAATGTACACAAATACAATGCTAACTATGCCTAAAGGAAAGGAACGACCTCCTCTAGACTTGCATACAGGATAAAGCTTTCATGCCGAGAAGCTTCTTTTACCACTGAGAGGCTTATGGTGGATGACACATTAAAATGAAATATATGGTCAACTGTACATACATTAGCAGAACCCTAAGAGGCACATTCTCTATGCTGCAAAGACCAAGAATGTTCAATTTATAATAAGGAAATTTCTCTCAGACTTCTGTTCTGGTACATAAATATGCGGCTCCGCTGAGAGTCTACCTGCAGCTATTCTATATATGCTAATTTTTGTCCTTTGGATTCTATTAAACAAAACATGAAACCAAAGGACTCATTTGTTCTCGGTTTTTATTTGCCTCGCACTTGTAGGTGTCATACGGTGGGAACTTTAGTCTTTCAGGTGATACTGTGCGTAGGTCGCAGTTTGTGACTGAAAGTACAGCAAAACAATTTCATTTAAATTGGATAAATTTGGACAAAAGCAGGAACGATAAATAGTGTATGATTTGTCCTAAAAGTATTCTCTGGTGAGATATTTGCAGTTAGGTTTCCATTGTGAATTTTAGTTTGCAGAATAGCGGGAGATCATCTCTTTTGTCAATTTAAAGACAGTGGAATATGTGACTCTCTGGGCAGTTACAGGGGTTATCCAGGTAACAAAAACAATTTTCGAAACAATCCCCATTCCCAATAATACCCTATGTCTAATATACATGTATAACCTATCTTGCTCTGGACGTCTAAAATTCTCTACTCTAGGTCCACTCTGACAACACTCAGCTCCCTCTTTCCTCCTCCCTTTGTAGACACAGGACATATGATCTCCTCGCTTAGTTGTCTATCCACTTGCACCTGTTCACTGCTAGTAAAAAGTAGAAGTGCTGCTTCCATACACTTAGATGTGTCCCTGAGCCTAGGTTTCTGTAATATAGAAAGTTATAGTTCTATCTCAGCTTGCTGTCAGTGAATGCAGGCATATGTGCCAGTCTTTGTGTCTCAGCTCTGTATATTGTAATTGTTATGAATGTTCTTAGAGTCTGTATGGTACTAGAATGTTTTCATTCACAGTCTGCAAGCAGAGACCTAAAGCTACACTACACCCCACCCCTGGTAAACAGATGCTGTTACGCAGCTCAAAGCTACACCATGTGCGCGTCAGCTCTGCTACATCATCAGCTAGTATAGAATACATATTGGGGTGATGTGATGCAAAATCAGTGAAAAAAAGTGTTCTGTGTTTGTTGTACAATAGTAATGACAGTGGGCAGGAAAGAAAGCTAAGGGGGCGAGTACATAAATGGATCAATTAGGGAAATGCATGATGGGAAATGTAGCTTCCTATCTAGGATATAGGTTGGCTTTTTAGAAAAACTTGTAACACAGGAATGGCAGTAAATAGAAAGAAAGGAGATGGTGATTAAGACAAGCTAGCATTCCATTTTTTAGTGGATAACCCATTTAATTCCTACTTCCTGGAAAAATCTCATTTTAATAATTAAAAGGGAACTATTAGCATGTTAGACAAATCCCGGGACACTGAGGAGGAAGGTATGTGTCTTCCCTTGCTCTTCTGCGTTGCGCTGTTTGTTGCCATAATCTTCAGCCGCTACACTGTAAGGAGCACTGCCCCACCCCCACAGTGTCATGCGGCCCGTCCATCCATTGATTGTGGGGATGAGGCAGTGTCCCGGCCAAAGATTACGATGACTAACAGCTCGGGACTGGTGCAGACGAGGAAGGTAAGACACAGACTTTCCTCCTTAGCCTCCTGGGCGCTATAGGGGGCTATCAGCAGGTTAGATTCCTCAAACCTGCTTATAGTTCCCCTTTAAAAATTTCTAAATATTTTCTTAAATAACTGTCAATATTTTATTCTAAGGCGTCACTGAAAAGATGTTAGAGACCTGTAATGAAGCTCATTGGAAATCCAGTCGAATAAAAAAAATAGAATACAGTAACCTTAAGTCATAAGGCGAGCTGAGGACAGATACTTCCAGTGGCGCAAAAAGGCAAAAGCTTGCTTCATATTGATTTTCAGTATAAGGTCATGTTTTCACAATGTAAGACAACGGCCGTTCTGTGACGCGACCGGGTCACGGAGCGGCCGGTGTAAGAAAAGATCATCCCTGCTGATACTGCAGTACTGGGAGGATTATCTTTAACGCCGCTGAATTCCATTGCGGACACATCCCTATGCGCCTGCATCCGAATTTCCCACTGCACACAATGGAGAATGCTCCATTGTGTGAACTGACAGAGTTTTCTGCCGCCACTATTCAATGAACAGAGGCCGCAGAAAACTGACATGTCAGTTTCTTGCGGGGCCGCTAGCGATCTCGGCTGGAGTGTATACTATGTGTATACACTCCGGCCGGGATTCCCTCAGCCTGCAGCACTACATAAGTACCATAGTAATCACGGCCATGATCAACAACGGCTGTAATCACTACAGTACGTAGTGTGAACATAACCTAAATACAGACCAAAAAAGTGAGGTCTCATGATCCTTCTGACTTCTTGGGTTTTTAAGTAGGAGGTGTCAGCTCAGGGATAACTGGCATGTGGCGGCCAAGCGTTCATAGCGACGTCACTTTTTGATCCTTCGATGTCGGCTCTTTCTATCATTGTGAAGCAGAAATCACCAAGCATTGGAATGTTCACCCACTAATAGGCAACCTGAGCTGGGATTAGACCATAGTGAGGCAGGTTAGTTTTACCCTACTGATGATGGTGTTGTCGCAATAGTAATCCTGCTCAGTACGAGAGGAACCACAGGCCCTTACATTTGGTTTATGTGCTTGGCTGAGGAGCCAATAGGGGGAAGCTACCATCTGTGGGATTGTAAATGAACCCCTCTTAGTCAGTTGCCCTTGTTACAAGGTCAAGGAGCAGTCTGGCATATGAGGCTGTAGAAAAAATAGTTACATGGATAGGACGTTATAACATAAGCCAAGCAGTTAGATATGTTACAGTTATAGAGAAAAGTTGTTGTATTTGATTTTATGCTAACAAACTATTTGTGATGGGTTCCCATTAGGAGCCAAGAAGCGGATGATCGCTGTAGGTCTTAAAGTAGTTTATAGACCACATTGCAAAGTGCCCAAAGGTTTTCCTCGAGGTTATCCTCCATACTCGACTTTCTTCTAAGTTTAAAACTGAGAAAATATCTTCTAATGGTTGGATTTTAACCAGAAGAGATAAAAGGCTATTGTATCTGTGTGCACAGCGGAAGCACGATAGCGTGCCCTAAGGTCTTCCAAGTCAGAATGTTGATTAAAAATAGGCAGCGATTTGATGGTTCTGGTTGTATGCTCTGAAATATCAATGAGTACCTTTACAGACTATTGTTTCCTGCTGGTTTATGACACTCAGCATATGGAGGTGACCCCTAGCACAGCAATTTTCTGAATATTTATATGATCTGAGCTGTGCTGAGAAACTGGAATGTATCTGGAGCCGATCTCTATAAACAATTACCTATTGTTCTTACCTTTCTTAAACTTTGGATCTATCTGTATATAGATATAAAAGAAAATAGTTTGTCCATTTTTGCTCTCACTCCCATGAGAAATGTGTTGGCGGTGCAAATTAAAAATCTATACAGAAACATAGATTCTTTTTTATTTTCACATTGTAGTCTTTTATTATGGTATTCTTTTACAAGGTTATAGATGCCGCCATCTCGCCTCAGGTGCTGCAAAAGCAATTCTAGAGATTTCCTTTACAGTGAGCACCAGGACAACAAAAAAAATCATCTATTGACTTTTATGAATGACTGTTGTGTGCATGCTCTGTGACATGTTCTGTAGTGACTGGACAGGGAGGGGGAAGAGGAGCTGAACATTTAGTAGTGAAACTTTATTTCTCTTGTTATTGTAATGCTTAACCCCTAGACGACTTAGGACGTATCGGTACGTCCTGGAAGTCTAGGCCCAGACGACCAAGGACGTACTGGTACGTCCTGAGCTATGAAGCGCGCTGCGGAGCGGAGCGCGCTTCATAGCAGGTGGGGGCCGGCTGCAGTGAGCAGCTGGCACCTCACTGGTAATGACAGGCTGCAGCGTGCCATTATTTCCTTAAACGCCGCGGCGTTTGAGTGTAAGTGACAGGGACAAAGGAGAGGAGGAAGAAAACATAGGAAGAAAAACCAACAGAAAAACCCCACAGAAAAAGAAACATTAAACACACAGGACCAAGTGAACACAAAGGAATTAATAAATTCAGAAAGTATCATAAATTACTCCATGAAAACATTAACTGAAGACCACATCAGAGTCCTTTCTAAGGGACTATCCTTTGTTCCGTCCACCCACTTCGATTTATTCGACACACTCATGGACATTAACCGTCTGGCCAGAACCCTCACAGTAAAGCGACACTTTTTTTATGGATAAGGAAAATAAGAAAAGAACTGAGTGTTGCATTATGCCTAATGAATTCTCAGATTTAATTTTCAGGGAACAAGTTGGATTGGTAGAATTACATAATATGGAATATGAGAGTGAATCCTCCAACAACGAGAGCATACATAACATACCAACCAACTATTCTAACCCTAACTTTTATCCTTACAAATCCAGGGTTCCTGCCTTAGACGATTTCCAACATGTCAAGGAGAGAGATCTCCGCAAATTATTTGACATCACTAAATCATCGTCTACACAGCTTAATGTCACTGCCAGAGAGCGTAAAGCCATACTGGATATAAAAAATGATGACCAACTTATTATAAAAATGGCTGACAAGGGGGGGAAAATAGTCATTTTGGACAGGGATCTGTACATTAAGTTGGCATATGATATACTACATGACAGTGATACCTATCGTAAACTCACAAGTGATCCCACCCAACAATTTAAGACCTCCTTGTGCACAGTGGTGGAAGAGGGGGTGGCCTTGGGCATACTCCGCGACAGAGACGTGGCAGGCCTCGTTCCGGAGTACCCCAGGGTCGCCACCTTCTACGGACTCCCCAAGGTGCACAAGGAGATCTTCCCGCCCCCCCCTTTGCCCCATTATTTCAGGGGTAGGCTCTCTAGGGGAGAAACTGTGTGAATGGGTGGACAATTTATTGCAACCCCTAGTCCAGCGGGTACCCGGCTATCTCCAAGATAGCGGCACGGTCCTGAGAGCTTTTGAAGAGTTTAAATGGTCCAACAATAACAAATGGCTTAGCTGCGATATAACATTAGATAGCATTATATTCATCTATTCCCCACAACCAAGCTCTAGAAGCCCTAGCTTACCATCTATACAGATACAGCAATTATAGCTGTGAATTGAGAGAATACATCCTGGAAGTAACATCATTCCTTTTGAGGCATAATTATTTTTCATTTAACAATGAATTTTTCCTACAGATTAGGGGTGCCCCTATGGGGCTAAATTCTCCCCTACTCTAGCGGGGCTCTTTGTTGCATGGTGGGAGGAGAAATATATATTTACCTGTTCAAATCCATTCTCTGCCATATGGTGGTACGGTTGCTTCATTGACAACGTACTCATCGTATGGCAGGGGGGAGATTCGGCCATGATGGACTTCTTGGAATACTGCAATAAAAATGACAATAATCTCAGGTTCACTTACACTACACATCCAACATGTATTTCATTTTTGGACATTCACTTGGAAGCAGACAAAGATACGAGTATAGTCCATACATCCCTTTACCGTAAGCCCACTGCGGGCAACACGATATTGCATGCCCAGAGCAACCATCCTTTGCATACGGTTAAGGCAATACCAGTGGGTGAACTCACTAGAATAAAGAGAGCTTGTTCCCAACCTGATATGTACTCCAAACAATCCAAGGAGGCTTGCGCAAGAATGGAAAAAAGAGGATACAAAAGATACTATTTGGAGAGAGCTGAAAAAATTGTACAAACCAAAAACAGAGTGGAGCTATCAAGAAAGAAAGAACGGAAAAAAGAATCAACATCACAAACACTGATAACCTAAAATAATACAGCGCAACATAAATATATTGCGACAAGATCCAATTCTTGGTGAAATAATAGATGGAGGAGTACGCTGCGTGGCACGTAGAGGACGCACCTTACGGGATGATTTATCCCCCAGCACCTTAGCTACATTAAAATCCACCACAATGAAAGGAGATAGACCAAAGGGTAACTTTAAATGTAATAGACCACGGTGCAACATGTGTAGGTATTGTAAAAATACTAAAGAATATACTAACAGTGACCATTCTAAAAATTAAAGCATTACAGATTTTATCAACTGCGAAACTGATCACATAGTCTATATTATAGAATGTAAAACATGTAATTTAAAATATGTCGGTTGCACATCACAAAAATTAAAGAGAAGAATCAGCGAACACATCACCGACATTAGAAAAAATACCAACTCCAGTTGCTCGGGTGCGGCGAAGCACTTCATTGATGTACAGTACACGACAGGGACATTTCCCACTTGTCGTTTTTACGGCATCAAACATATAGATGCACCAACAAGAGGAGGGAACAGACAGAAACAACTCTTTAACAAAGAAGCAGAGTACATTTTCAAATTGGACACAAGGATTCCACATGGACTTAATTATTAAAATGATCTCCTCTACCATTATATTAACTAACTTATGGTTTTTGCACATTAGTTTGCGCACATTACCCATGACTCTGGGTACTGATTATGTTTGCAGATTTGTTATTTTTGTATATATATGGATTCATCTGTTTCTCAACTATGATAATGGGCTAAGACTTACATATTTCTATATATTTTTATATCTCATATATTATATTTTCAAATACTCATGCACCAAATATTATACTCAATAAGCATTATTCATATACTATCTACTGGACCAACTAAATCCCCCCCCCCCTTTTTTTCCCTCCTCTCCTATAATAATTCTATATTCAGAAATCTAAAAACTATCGTAGTCAGTAACCATGTTGTTTGAATACACATATTCATGAGCAGCCTATATATTATTATAACATTTCAATAAATTCTTGTACGTTTATATTTTTTGCTCCACATAGCTTGACAAATATACAACGGTATTCACAACATGCGTTATCTACATTTTAGCACATACGGCACTCAGTCCATTTCAGACCATGTTGACAAGGACAAATGGCACATATGCCTCCTTGTCCTGTCGTGCCTACCCTCATCCTCTCAATGTTGGAGACCGCGGTGTCACAAGCAGAGTACATTTAACACATAACAAGTCATAGTGTGAATTAACCGCTAGATCTCCTGAGTAGTGCAAACACACAGTCAGATCGCTAATTGCATGCACTCATCCCACCTGCACATATCTGCATTGGGAATACTCCTATTGGCCACAACTTGCTTTTAAACTCACACTTGCACATCATTCACCAGATTATGACTAAGCGCGCATGCGCGAAACGCGTCAATCTATCAGGCCACACAGCACCAGTTGTTCTGTTGCTTTTTAATATGATCTAATAAAGTATATAACTTTTTAACTTATTCCTGGAGTGCCGGACCCTCATCTTCTACAGCTCAATTTACTTGCCGACGGCCAGCCACTGCCTGGAGCCGTGCACCCTCTTGAATGCATTGAAATCCTAACAACACATTACAAAGGTGAGCTGACTTCCTGTAACGCCTGGAGTAGTGGATCCACTGGACCGTCACCAGCGATGGCACTAACCTCACCAGGGAGCGGAGTCTAAGGGGCCGCTGGTTTTCACCAGAGCCCACCGCAAGGCGGGATGGACTTGCTGCGGCAGGCGACCCCCAGGTCGCTACCCCTGGCTTGGTTGCTGGTGACGGCAGGCGAGGCGTGGCAGGAGCAGTAGGCAGGAGATAGTGCTGGCAGAGGTCTGTAGGCGTAACCGCAGGTGACAGGCTGAACACAGGAGCAATGGAGTGACAGGTGAGCAGGAACCAGGAACAAGGACTAGGGACCAGGTAGCGGATAGGTATCAGGAACAACAGGGGGCTGGGCCAAACGCTATGGGAAGCATGTAGAGGCTCCAACACAAGGGACAGGGCATGCTGGGATTTATAGGGAGTGATAGGTGCAATTAACCAATTAAGGGCGGACTGGCCCTTTAAATCTGAGACAGCCGGCGCGCGCGCGCCCGAGGAGGCGGGGACGCGCGCGCCGGCCGGCACAGACGGAGACAGGAGCGGAGGAGAGGTGAGGCGCCCCCAGGGGCCGAACTAGCAGCAGCGCCGGGTCCCTGCACAAGGACCCCGGCGGCTGCATGGGGCAGGAGGAGGTCGCGGCGGTGGCCCGGAACACGGGACGCCGCCGCGGCCGTGACAGTGCCCCCCCCTTTGGCCTCCCCCTCTTTCTTGCCTGCAGAAGGAGGCATCAGGCAAATCTCGGTATTCCGCCGGTAGGCCGGACAAAGGCTTGGCGGGCTCGGGTGACAACATAGAATGCTTAGGCTGAGGTGACCTCAGACACTGGTGGGAACAGTCCTGACCCCAACTGAGAATCTTCCCGGTTCTCCAGTCCAGTTAAGGGGCATGTAATTGTAGCCAAGGGAGTCCCAGGAGGATGGTGGAAGAAGAATGGGGCAGGACGTAGAAGGAGATCTTTTCCAGATGTGAAGTGCCCACCTGGAGGACTAGAGGTGCGGTCTGGTAGTGCACATGGTCGGTAAGAATCTCGCCCGTGACCGAGGAGATAGACAGGGGTCTGGCTAGTGGGGTCACGGGTAGCCGCCATCTCTGGACCAATGTAGCTGCAATAAAATTGCCTGCTGACCCAGAATCGAGAAAGGCAGTAGTTTGGTGAGTTTGTCCTGAGGGTGTCTGGATGGAAACTGGCACAGACAAACTTGGAGAGGTGGCATTCACACTCAGGGAGACCTCTCCCACCGGACCTAGGTGCTGAAGTTTCCCGGACGCTTGAGGACGTTGGGGACATCTCAGCCGAAAGTGATCCGAACCACCGCAGTAGAGGAATCTCAGCAGTCGACTGGGACTCCGGAACGTCAGGATACTGGAAGACCGGCGCCAGCTGGTGATGGCGATGGGACAGGCCTAGTCGCCGTTCATGCCAGACCTCCTCCTCCCTCTCAGAAAAACGATTATCGACCCTGGTGGCCAGTAGGATGAGCTCGTTCAGGGAGGTAGGTAGGTCTCGGGCGGAAAGCACGTCTCTCACCCGACTGGACAGACCCCTCTTGAAGGTGGCTATTAGAGCGGCCTCATTCCAGTCTAATTCTGCCGCCAGGGTGCGGAACTGGATGGCGTAGTCACCGACAGAGGAGCTCCCTTGAGAGAGGTTGAGGAGAGCAGTTTCAGCTGAAGAGGCACGGGTTCCTCAAAGACAGAGCGGAACTCGGCCAGGAAAATTCGGAGATTAGCAGCCACAGGATCATCACGGTCCCAAAGTGGTGTGGCCCAGGCCAGAGCTCTTCCTTCCAATAGGCTGATGATGAAAGCCACTTTAGAGCGCTCGGTGGCAAACTGACTACTTAAAAGTTCAATATGCATGGTGCACTGAGTCAGGAATCCTCTGCACAACTTGGAGTCACCAGCCTATTTGCTTGGGAGAGCCAGTCGAAGTGTATAAAAAGCAGCAGGAGGTGGTGTGTGCTGGGCTGTAGTATGCTGCTGTAAGGCGGCAGTGAGTTGCTGGATCTGCTGCGACTGTTGCTGGATTTGTTGCGCCTGTAGGGCGACCACTCGGGCTATGTCACGGATATCAGGCACCTCGCCGGGATCCATGGTTGGAGCCTACTGTAACGCCTGGAGTAGTGGATCCACTGGACCGTCACCAGCGATGGCACTAACCTCACCAGGGAGCGGAGTCTAAGGGGCCGCTGGTTTTCACCAGAGCCCGCCGCAAGGCGGGATGGACTTGCTGTGGCAGGCGACCCCCAGGTCGCTACCCCTGGCTTGGTTGCTGGTGACGGCAGGCGAGGCGTGGCAGGAGCAGTAGGCAGGAGATAGTGCTGGCAGAGGTCTGTAGGCGTAACCGCAGGTGACAGGCTGAACACAGGAGCAATGGAGTGACAGGTGAGCAGGAACCAGGAACAAGGACTAGGGACCAGGTAGCGGATAGGTATCAGTAACAACAGGGGGCTGGGCCAAACGCTATGGGAAGCATGTAGAGGCTCCAACACAAGGGACAGGGCATGCTGGGATTTATAGGGAGTGATAGGTGCAATTAACCAATTAAGGGCGGACTGGCCCTTTAAATTTGAGACAGCCGGCGCGCGCGCGCCCTAGGAGGCGGGGACGCGCGCGCCGGCCAGCACAGACGGAGACAGGAGCGGAGGAGAGGTGAGGCGCCCCCAAGGGCCGAACTAGCAGCAGCGCCGGGTCCCTGCACAAGGACCCCGGCGGCTGCATGGGGCAAGAGGAGGTCGCGGCGGTGGCCCGGAACACGGGACGCCGCCGCGGCCGTGACACTTCCATTTTGGCTTTCATTGTGTAACCTGCATACGGTTGTGTTCAGACTGACCTATAGAATAGTGGTATCATGTCGCTTTTACCATATAGTGCATTACGTAGACACATGAACCTCTCAAACGTTACCATATTGCATTCTTTTTTACGATTTCACCTATTTACATCTTCATAAATAATATATTTGGGATTCCGTCATACATGTTATTGTAAAATGAAAGACGCCATTACAAAGTACAACTATTCCTGTAACAAATAAGCCATTACATGGCTTGTAGATAGAAAACTGAAAGTGCTAGAGTTCTTAGAAGGGGAGGAGGAAAAACAAAAGCGCAAAGATCAAAATTTGCGCGGTCCACTTGGTCATTTTGGGACTGGTCCTTAAAGGGTGAAAGTGTCACTATTGTTTCATTTTTTTTTGCAGAAATCAATAGTATAGGTGTCAGGAGCCGAGCCGCACGCTCAGCCCCTGGCGATGGCGTCCGATTTGTGCGCTGCAATGCTTTTTTACCTTAGTCCGTTCCTGGTTTTGTTGCGTTCTTTGTTTGTGTCTTCTGTCATCGGGTCCATGTTTTTCAGTTTTTCTCTAGACCTTCCTTGCTGTGGCTAACTCACTGATTGTTTCTGTCTGTGTTCTGATTGACAGCTGACCTGGCCAGTTTATCCAGCCTTAGGCCTCAGCCCACTGCCTGTGAAAGAGCCTAGTAACCCTAGTGTATCTTGAGCTAGCATTCCTCTGACCTGTTTATCCTGTTTTCCTGACCTCTGGCTTTTGGACTTCGACTATTCTTTTGGACTCTGATTTTGTACTGTAGTTGCCCGCTTGTTGCCGACTTAGCTTTCCTGACTATTCTCCTTTTTGTTGTTTGTCTTGTCTTGTCCTGTGTCTCACTTGCGACAGTGTAAGGAACGTCGACAAGTTGTCCGCAGTGTCCCTAGTAACTGTCTGAGGCAAGCAGGTAGGGATAGCTGGGGTGGGTGCGAGTTGCAGGATTGCACTTGTCTTTTGTTTCCCAGTACCCTACCTGACAATAGGTAATTTTAAGAAACGTTGTAATTGGGTTTATTAGCCAAAAAATGCATTTTTTATTATGAAAAAGAAGTTTAAAGCTCTCCCTCCGTCTTCATGGTTTTCTATGTAGAGGGGAGGGGTGGAGGAAGATGAGGCACCAAAACAGGACAACAAAGAGTTAATTTACAACTACATCACCAGGCTATCTCCTCTGAAGTCAGCACTGACCTCTCTGACCTCTGAATACAGCTTTCATACGGGTCCCACTTTGTAATCCTTTTTTCTCTGCTCTCTGCTGGCGACTAATCTCCCTCTTCCCCCCTCCCCTCTACATAGAACAGACAGGTCCCGACTGATGTAAAAGAGTCAAGAGTTCCTGATAGTGAACAGTGAATAAGAGAGGAGGAAGTCTTTTTTTAATACAGAAAATGGTGTATTTGCCTTATAAACCCAATTACAATGTTTCTTAAAATCGTCTGTACTATTGACAGTGACACTTTAAATGCTAATGAGATGACTGCTCTACCTCGCGGCACTCCTACTTAATAATGTTCTACAAAATAAGAAAACCATCATACAGTAACTCACAGGTGACGTCTTCTTTGATCTGAGGCATTACTTTTCCTTTTCCTCTCCATCCAGCCCCGGACTCCATGATGATTTCTTCTAGCTAAGTTTCATCTCTTAAGAACCTGCGGGACAAATATTTAGGCTCCGCACATTTCTAGCAACTTCCTTCTATTTCTCCCTCCTATAGGATCCCAAAGTAACTGCGCTGTTTGGTGTTATATGCAGTAAAGCGAGTAGGAATGGGGGTTGCCCTCTGTATGTAGGATCCCCTGCTGTGCCCTCATGTACTTTTAATGCCCCCTGATGTGCCCCCTTATACTAATAATGCCCCCTGCCGTGTACCCCCATACAATAAGAATGCCCTCTGCTGTGCCCTCATATACTAATAATGCCCTTTGCTGTGCCCCCATACAATAGTAATGCCCCTAGATGTGCCCCATACAATAATAATGCACCCAGATGTGCCCCATACAACAATAATGCCCCCAGATGTGTCCCCATACTATAATAATGCCCCCAGATATGCCCCCTGCTCTGCCCCATGTAATAATAATAATGCCCCCAGATATGCCCCCTTACAATATTAATGCCCCCAAATATGCCTCCATACAATAACAATGCCCCAGATGTGCCCCATACAATAATAATGCCCCCAGATATGGCCCCTTCTCTGCCCCCATATAAAAGTAATGCCCCCAGATTTCCCCCCATACTATAATAATCCCCCTACACGTGCCCCCATACTATAATAATGCCCCCTGCTCTTCCCCTGTCCCCCATGATTTGCCGCTGGGACGGAACATCATCACGCCTGCCGTAGAGGTCACGTCCCGGCGTCCCATATGAATCCAATCAATTCCTGGTTTCCTCTCTTCCTCTCAGAGAACACACTTTGTTATATAATCCCTGTGCTGGCATACACAGTAGAGACAGTTATGAGCAATATGCAGTCACACTGAGCATGATTGACCATCTCAGTGGATATACTGTATCACTTAAACAGAAAAAATTGGTGTCAGTCTTGCAGCCTTCAGATATTGCGGACTACAATTCCTATAATGCATCTCTTTAGACCTATTTATCTTTTTAGTGAAATCCCTTTAACTTACTTGCCAACATCTATGTATAGGTATCGATAAACAAAAGGTTGCTAGACGGCACTGTGTAGGCTCTGAGGCTCAGGTGGGTGCACGAACTCAGGTAGCCAGACCCAGGCTTCCAAATTTCCAAGTAGTCGAGTGAGACGGCACTCCGGTATAAGTGAAAAAACGTGATATTTATTCACCCATTAATAAGCAACGTTTCAATCTCTCCTTGAGATCTTTTTCAAGCAATGTATAGGTATCCGTGTTGAGCGAGTGCTCGTTACTCAAGTCCACAATTTTTCAATGCTCTAGAGCTCAATTTGAGTAATGAACCCCATTTAAATCAATGGGAAATTCAAGCATTTAACCAGGTGCCCCCCACTTGGCAGAGTGGGGGTTGTCTGGTTCACGCCTAATGCGTCTTGCAGTAACGTATTTCAAAATATACAAAAATTTGAGTTGCCATTTAAAAAGTTTCAGAGCTCCCGACATAATAATGAATAATGATGTTGGGAGCTCCGAAATTGTTTAAATATTCACTGTATACCAACATACTGTATAGTCCATGCTATGCGCTCTTGGAGAGAAGGGGCTGAACCATGAATTATTTTATTATCCGTTCCCAACATCACTTGACAGACCTCATGTTTGGGTTCTTTTGTACTTGTTTTATCAACAAGAATAGTACTCTACATAATTCTTGCCATCGTATCTTGCCGGCACTAATTCCATACAGAGCCTACATTAAAGTGACTTTGTACCCACAATCTGACCCCCCAAACCGGTTGCACCATCAGATAGCTGCTTTTAATCCAAGATCTGTCCTGGGGTCCGTTCAGCAGGTGATGCAGTTATTGTCCTAAAAAACTTTTAAACTTTCAGCCCTGTGTCAAATTGGCGTGGCTTAGAGTGTGTGTACCCAAGCCTTTCACCACCTCTCCATCCCTCCTCCCCGGCCTCTTCATCATTAGGAATGTCCCGGGCAGGATTTCTCCTATTCATCACCTGTGTAAACACTGCACATGAGCTGGATCATTAAGGCACCTGTGCAGTGTTCACACAAGTGATGAATAGGAAAAATACTGCCCAGTTCAATTCCTAATGATAAGGAGGGTAGGGAGGAGGGACGGAGAGGAGGTGCAAGGATGGGCATACACACCCTAGGCCACACCAGTTTGACACAGGGCTGCAAGTATAAAAGTTGTTTTTTAGGACAATAGCTGCATCACCTGCCGAATGGACCCCAGAACAGATCTTAAAAGCAGCTATCTGAAGGTGCAAGTGGTTTTGGGGGGCAGATTGTGGGTGCAGAGTCACTTTAACAATGTTAATATAGCCAATGATAACTAGCTTTCCAGTACTAAATATTATTGACTAACATTATCCTTTCACTCCTACCGGATCGGGTTGTGACCAGACTAGCTCTTTAAAATGTCCTCTGGGAAACGGCACTGAGCAGATGAAATAAAAAGTACAGATGTCTGGCCGTTCTGTCAGCACCGGCCCTTTTCTTTCCGTGCAAGGTAGTATATTGACTTACTTAGGAAGAGAGACTCTTGAAGTGGAGAGTGTGTGAAATGAAGCAGATAACCATCAGCAAACAGAGGAAATTGTTAGCTAACACGGCCTACATAGAGCATACTGAATTGACTTTTGCCATCTGATCAATGGAAAATTTGATAAGCTGTTCCTGCCAATACATTAAGCTATTCCCCCATAAGATTAGAGATTCATGCCAGGATTCTACTAGATCAGGCTGTGCAGCAGATTATATATTGTTCGGTTTTAATGTTCCAACTGGATTATGTTTCCATTATTCAGGAGATTTAACATTTAATCTAAAATGTGTAATTTAATATATTGAGAAATTTGTTGCTTTGGAAAAAAGTAATTAGAATCACTAAATGTGGAGTTTGGTGCTCGGAAACCACTCCCCATCAATTTCAACAGGAAATCAACATCATTGGGATGTTTGCTGCATGGATTTTAAATTAATAAAAAGTTACTTTTTAAAGGGTGAAATGAAAGGAGTTCTTACATTTTTTCCTTGTTACTGGAATTCTTAAATTAACCACATAATAGAATGTAAAAATGCAATTTTGGAGATATGTTTTTATTCCATTTACCATGCAGTAAAACTGACATGTTAAAGCATACAGTATCTGCTTTTCTTTCAAATCAGCTGATATGAGAAAGTTACATAGATTTGTACAGATGCAATGGTATAAAAATTCAGATATTGCAGCCCAACCACAGAAAAATGCAGTAAGGGTATGTTCACACTTAGAAAAATCGGCGGAATTCCGCAGTGAAGTTCTCAGTTCTCAGTGTCAAACAGTGTCCCTATGGGAGGGCTCTCATGCCTCTGCTCTCTGCCGCTTTCCGCTTAAAGCATTGACATGTGAATTCTTTGAACAGAGGAAGTGGAGGCGTGCAAGCCCTTCCATAGGGACACTGTTTAACACTGAGGCAGACTGGATGCCGCGGCGGAGAGCTCCACTCCGTAACTCTGCCAATTTTGCTCAGTGTGAACATACCCTAAAAGTCACCAAACAGAATTCTTGCCTCTCCTGTAGCCAATGCCCAAAACCCGAACAGCTACATACAACGATGCTGTGTTGCAAGGTGACAAAAACACCAATACTGGCAATATTTTCAGATGAGTTTCTGTGCTGTGGTGTACATATTTTATTATCTTGTACTTTCCCAGATGCAGTGATACCACTTATGCCTATTTAATACAATAAACATTTTGTACTTGACTACTCTTACTATTTTATTTAGACACCCTAGATGCTGCAGACATTATTGATTGTGGCATCTAAGGGGTGAAACATCTCTGATCTCTGATCCTAAGCACTGCTTGTGGGTGGCATCTGTATGTACATTATAAAATTAATCTTAATTGTCCAGAGTAGTAAATCCTCATAGAACACCTCTTCTGTTTTGGAATGTTCCTGTCACAGTCAGAGGAGGCAACAGAGAGCATTGTGTCCGACTGGAAAGAATACACCACTTCCTTCAGGACATACAGCAGCTGAAAAGTACTGGGAGACAAGTAAATTACAAATAAGTATAGCTTTCTGACACCAGTTGATTTGAAAACAATTTGTTTATTTCTCCAAAGTATCCCTTTTATTCCCAACCAATTCCGGACCAGATCCAGACATGATTCAGAAAAGGGGAAAAAATGAATACAAATGATAAAAATAAATAAAATACTCAAACTTACTTTACCAATTAAAACTTTCAAAATCTAAATCAACAGTAGATGGGATATAAAGCAAGTTTGCAATATACATTCATAATTTATTTTGTTGTTATCATACTGTAAAACAAAGCTGTACTTACCAGAAATCCAGGTCCAGTCTCCTGATTTTCTGACTTATGCTGGTTGTAAAAAACACAGACTAAACACAGGAATTCCGGCCAGTACAGAGAGTCACGGCTCAGTGCGTCCATCAATCACATGACTGCCTTCTCTCTGTGAGCACTCAGATGGCCTGGGATACAGTGGACTTCCTGTTTTCTGACTCTTCAAGAAAAAAAAACAGGAAGTGCCATTTTTTCCACTAATGGTGCGTTCACACCTACAGGATCTGCAGCTGATTTTCTGCAGCATATTTCATTTAAATAACTGAACACAGCATCAAATCTGCTGCAGATCTGCTGCAGATCCTGTAGGTGTGAACGCACCCTTAACCTATAAAAAAATGTATATTGCAAACTTGCTTTCTATCACATCTACTGTTGATTTAGTTTTTGAAAGTTATAACAACAGTGACACTTTCAGATTTAAAAAAACAAAACAAAAAACTAAGGCATGTTATAAACCCACTGCTTACAATGATGGTTGGAGTTGTATAAACAGAACAGTAAAGGCCAAGGCTGATTCATAATTCTTGTCTACTGATCCTTACATTACAGTTCCATTAAATTTAATCTTCAAGGTTTATCCGTGAAAAAAAAAAAAAAAAAATAGACACATCATATTGTGAATCTGCCGACTCCATCTTTCTTTGTTATCTCCTAGAGGATTTAATGTGTAAGATATTTATATGTATTTGTAGATGTGAGACTCCCGAGTAATGGAGCTGTGACACTGAACGTCAGAAGAAAAATATCTTCATTTGTTTGATAAGTGAACATAAGTAAGAGAACATGGATGAACTTTTGTTATGAGTCCCAAGGCTAACATTTGACTCTCGGTCTTTAGAACTTAAAAAGGAGAACTTACTATCATTACGGCTTAAGCACGGTTGAGGCTACACCATTTTTATCTGTTCTTATCCATACTAATCCCATCTCGAGTATAAGATTGTAAAGCCATACAGTTAAACAGTGATAAATCCGTCTCCGCGCATTGAATACGTCGCATAGTGCTGACTGCAAAATCTCATCTCATTCACTTGTATTACCTTATAAGATATTCAGTTTCTTAATAAATGATGCATAACAACGTTTCTTGTTCTTGTTTCCGCTTCTCGGCCATTTTTAAAGTGCTGATTTTTTTAGTTTTCGTCTCCTTTGCAACAAATAACATCCGTCCTTGTACACACAGCGATTTCGCTTGGGTTGTTGGAGTTTTTAAATGATGATTTTTACTTAAATGCTGTGTCACAGCAGCCAATTTAAGGCTCCTTAAGATGAGACCATTTGTCTTATTGGGATCCCTAAATACAATGGATGCCTTATTACCGCAGTTACCGTTTTAGTGTGAGAAGAATGTAACTGATTTATTTTTGCTCTATGAGGACTGTGGACTTTTATGAGGCCTTATAAAATTAATGGCTACACTTTGTTTGGCGCTGTAATTTACCGTCTTCCATCTCCTGCTGCTGTTGCTAGATAGTTCTTTTTGAAAAAGATTCTTACCGGAATTTTCAGCTTTTAACAATCCCCTTTTCATAGCCGCAGTCCTTTCCTCAAGATAATTTGTAATCAGGATGTCCCTCTGCTGGGACTACAACAAAACTGTTGGGGGATAAGTCATAAGTAGTTTTGAGTGGATTTGCCAAGCTGTTTGAGTTTGGTGATGTTTTCTGAACCTGAAATTTCAGTATTTCACTCTTGCCAGCCAGAGAAGTTGGATGCAGCCCTAGGGCAGCCAAGAAAACATGGATACAGCGTATAGCCCTTGGGTATCATCCAACTTCTCCAGCCACTGGGAGTTAAATGTCAATCATTCAGGGTTGGAGAATGTTACCAAATATAAATAGTTTGAAAAGTCTAGAAATGAGAGGTAACAGGTTCAATCCTGAATAAGAGCAAAGCGATCCTAAACATCAACCAACACTTCATTTGCCAGCAGTTCCCTTTTGTGAACATTCATGTGTTACCCATGGAGAGCCATTTTCACTGGCTGTTCCTTTTAACTGTGCCTGTGCCTGACAAGCTGACTGCTCCCCTCCTTCCCACCTTAATAGCTTGTGTTTTTTTTAATTACTAGACTGACCAGTAGCTGACTACTCTCTTTGAAACAGCTACAAAATGAAAGGACGGCAGAGGAGACCCGCAAATTGACATCCACTAATTGGATGGTTCAAAATGGACAACACAAGGATCCTAAATTAGGATCCACCATTTTTACTGGCTGTTCCTTTTAACTGTGCCAGTGCCTGACCAGCTGACTGCTCCCCTTGTCCCCCCCCCTCTTAATAACTTGTGTTTTTTTTTAATTACTAGACTGACCAGTAACTGACTACTGCCTTTGAAACAGCTACAAAATGAAAGGATGGCAGAGGACACCCGCAAGTTGACAACCACAGATTGTATGGTTCGAAATGGACAGCACAAACTGTCTGTTCTTTTTAGCTGTGGCATGTACCTTGGAGATACATACAATAGATGACCTGACAGCCCTGCAAAATAGCACTTGACCTGAAGTCGATTTGATTTGATTTGAAATTTGAAATTGAAGTAAAGTGGCCTTTACTAAGCTGCTGACTTCTGTCTTTGAAGCTAAAAAATGAAAGGACGGCAGAGGAGAAGACACCTGCAAGTTTACACCCACCATTTATATGGTTCGAAATGGACAACACAAGACAAGGATCTTAAATTAGGATCTACCATTTTCACTGTCTGTTCCTTTTAACTGTGGCTGGACTGCAAAGGCAGTCTGTATCTTCATTTTGTCTATTTATGAAGATACAGACTGCCTGTGCAGTCTGTATCTTATACTTTACCTGATCCTCTTGTTCGGTCCGGGCACCGCCATCTTGATTATGTTACTTGCGTTTCACCGCTGGAATGCAAATGACATAATCAAGATGGCGGTGCCCCACCTTGCTACCGCTGTGCATGACGGAAGCTTCCTATGTCGCACCGGCTCTTTTGAAAAGAGCCGGCTTGAGACAGGAAATGAAAGTGAGTATAGTGCAAAAATGCCGCAATAAAAATAATTAATTCTATTTATAAATATTAATAAAATGACATTTTACATCTAATTAACGGAATTTTTTTTAAAATTTTTGCCCATGATTGGTTCTCTTTAAATTGAAGTCGATTTGATTTGAAAATTGAAATTGAACATTAAAAAAAAAAGACCATGAAGTGGTCTTTACCGGTCTTTAGATGAGGCAGGCATGGAACCTCCCAAAAATTAGGCCTGACACAGCATTGCGGTGAGAACTCAGTGAACAAGGTAGATAAGGTAGGCGTTCAACCTCCTAAAAATTAGGCCGACACAGCATGGAGGTGAGAACTCAGTGAACAAGGTAGATAAGGCAGGCGTGGAACCTCCCAAAAATTAAGCCTGACACAGCATGGCGGTGAGAACTCACACAGCAGAGTACCGAGGGACAGCCATCGCCATGAGGTTCCTAAAAGCCTCTGTCTCTAGCAGCCGATAGGGCAGCATCTCCAGGCTCAGCAGTTTGCCTATGTGTACATTTAGGGCTTGTGCATGTGGGTGAGTGGCAGTGTATTTGCGCTTCCGTTCAAAGGTCTGTTGTAGGGACAGTTGAACGCTGCACTTGGCGGGAGGCACTCGTGCCTGGGGCCTGGGCGTGGGGACTGACAGAGCCAGCACGTAATACAGGGGAAGGAGCAGGGGTGGGACCTGCAGTAACTCAAAGGCCTTGGTTCCACTGAGTGGGGTGTTTAGCACTCATATGCCTGCGCATGCTGGTAGTGGTGGCTCCCCTGCTGATCCGGGCGTGACACAGGTTGCACACTACAATCCGATGGTCATCCTCCAGACTTGCGTACATCTAGGCCTGACCACAGGAGTTTGACTCCTAGAAACAGTTGCTGCTCTGGCCCTGCTTCTCCCTCTGCCCACCCCTCTTCCTCTTCCAACTGTTCCTGTGGCTAAGCTTGCCTTCCTCTCAGAAGCACTGTCTACACTAGGCTCACTCACCCAGCTCGGGTCAGTCACCTGGTCCTCATCCACCAGCTCTTCCTCCATTTACTCACTCTGCTCCCCACTTTGAGTTACATCCATGACAACAACGTCACTGTCTGAAAATAGGGTATCACTGTCATCATCAGACACCTCTTCAAACCCCACTTGCAAGTCCCCACTCTCATCACCCACTGACTGCGTGAACTGCATTGTTTGGGCATTGGGACAGATCAACTGCTCCGGTTTCTCAGACTCAGGGAAAGGAGGCTGAGCTGCTGGAGCAAGGGTTCCACTCCCTTGGCTAGCATGAGTGGACTGCGTGGAAGACTGGGTGGTGAATAAGTTACTGGGACCCGGGGGTGTGTGTGGAGTAAGTTATTGGTAAGAATAGATAGGGTGGAGGAGAAGAAATGTTAGGGTAATCAATGTCAGGCGCCCTGCAGGATTAACCACACAGAGAGAGTGAGCAATATGTTAAAGACGAGGAAAAAGTGGTCGTGCGTTAGTACTTTTCAATATATTGTAACTCTGTTTGGGAAAAGTGGATAATGCTGTTTTCTAGTTTTAATAAGGTGGGGAGGGTAATATTGAAGTATTTGGTTTGTGGTGGGGATTATGTATTGGTTTGTGTTATATAATAATAAAAAAATAATAATTTCAATTAAAAAAAAAAGTTACTGGATTATCCGCTATCCACATGATCACCTGTTCACACTGCTGTGGTTTCAATAGCGGTGTACCCTGAGACCCCATATGTTGCGAGAAGAAGCTAGGAAGTGAATGTCTGCGGTGTGCCACTGCTCCCTCCTCAACAGGTGCTGCTGTGTCACCCGGCCCAGAACCACGGCCTCTGCCCACTGCATCACTTGGAACCTCACGCCCTCGTCCTCAAACCCTACCCCTGGAGTTCACCATTTTATGGACACTGCACAGTCAAGACTGAGATTGTTGTACTACAGATCACAGCAAGCCAAGAAAATATATTACTCAGACTGAGTTTGGAGGTAGTCGTATAGAATCTGTGTGTAAGTGGTGCTATACGGTGGCCACCTCTTACACAGGACAATGAGCAGGGAGGTTGGATATGGCTGCACTAAGAAATAAAGCAACCCTGATGACTGGCTGCAGATGAGAAAATATACTGGTCACACTAGTTTTTGAAAATTGCTGCATAGAATCTGTGGGTAAGTGCTGCTATATAGTGTATGTCACCCTCTTACACAGGGCAATTAGCAGTGAGCTTGGATATGGCTGAAATAAGAAATAAGAAAAAATACTGGTCACACTAGTTTTTGGAGGTTGCCGTATAGAATCTGTGGGTAAGTGCTGCTATATAGTGTATGCCATCCTCTTACACAGGGCAATTAGCCGTGAGCTTTGATATGGCTGCACTAAGAAATAAAGAAGTAAGAAAATATACTGGTCACACTAGTTTTTGGAGGTTGCTGTATAGTCTGTGTGGTGTGGTGGTGTATGGTCTATGCCACCTGTTACACAGGACAATGAGCAGTGAGGTTTTATGCAGCTGTACTACAAATCACAGCAATACAATGTACAACAGCAGCAGCACCAGCCACAAAATAATATAATAGTACTGAGGACTTCTCTTTGGGGTCTGTATGCATCACCTGCTGTCCCCTTTCTGCCAGCAGTTGATCACCACACTGTGCTGTTAAAATCATGGTAGCTGCACTGCAAGTCACAGCAAGCAGTCTGGAGCACTTACAAGCAGGGCCGCCATCAGAAATTTCGGGGCCCCATACAGCCGGAGTGTCTGGACCCCCCCTTAACAAAAAAAAACATGGGACATATTTTTGACTGATGTCTTTGAAGAAACTGGGGGCTGTGGGATAATTCTGGAAAGCTGGGTTGCTTTGGATACATCCTACGCCAGCCAAGTTCCGTGCACTATTAATTAAAATAAAAACGATGGAACCCAAGGGCCAGGGTCGGTTTTAGGTAAAATGTGGCCCTGGGCACAATTTAAAAGTGGGGCCCCAAGTGCTTAGACATTAAACCACTACACAGTCATAGTTAACTAAAGAAGGTGGTCTGAGAGGAGTGTTGCTGGGGTCTTAAAAGATCAGGAGCACAAACCCCCTACACATGGCCACAAAATATGTCTACGCATTGGTACAAAATAATACTGCTGGGATGTGGGGGCAGACAGGGTGCAGGGATCAGGGATGTGGGGGCAGACAGGGTGCAGGGATCAGGGATGTGGGGGCAGACAGGGTGCAGGGATCAGGGATGTGGGGGCAGACAGGGTGCAGGGATCAGGGATGTGGGGGCAGACAGGGTGCAGGGATCAGGGATGTGGGGGCAGACAGGGTGCAGGGATGTGGGGGCAGACAGGGTGCAGGGATCAGGGATGAGGGGGCAGACAGGGTGCAATATACCCCAGCACACATGCACACATCATCCCCCCCAGCACACATGCACACATCATCCCCCCAGAACACATCATCCCCCCAGCACACATCATCCCCCCCAGCACACATCATCCCCCCAGCACACATGCACACATCATCCCCCCCAGCACACATGCACACATCATCCCCCCCAGCACACATCATCCCCCCCAGCACACATCATCCCCCCCAGCACACGTCATCCCCCCCAGCACACGTCATCCCCCCAGCACACATCCCCCCCCAGCACACATCATCCCCCCCAGCACACATCCCCCAGCACACATCATCCCCCCCAGCACACATCATCCCCCCAGCACCCCCCCCCCCAGCACCCCCCCCCAGCACACATCATCCCCCCCAGCACACATCCCCCCAGCACACATCATCCCCCCAGCACACATCATCCCCCCCAGCACACATCATCCCCCCAGCACACATCATCCCCCCCAGCACACAACATCCCCCCCAGCACACAACATCCCCCCCAGCACACATCATCCCCCCCAGCACACATCCCCCCCAGCACACATCATCCCCCCCAGCACACATCATCCCCCCAGCACACATCATCCCCCCCAGCACACAACATCCCCCAGCACACATCAACCCCCCCCCCCAGCACACATGATTACACACACATCTACACTTACTTGCTGGGAAGCTCCAGGACCCACGTGCTTCCTGTTTTCCTCCTGCTCCTCACACAGCGGCTCCGGCCCCTCCCCCTTCTCCTCCGACATTGCAGCACAGAAGAAAGCTGCCAGATAAGGTTGTGTGGGGCGGGGGAGGGGCCCGGGGGAGTGAGGAAGAGGAGGGGGCCCTGGGAGAGTGGCGGCCCTGCTTACAAGTAACACTCAAACGAGTACCAAGCTCGGACGAGCATGCTCGGTCATCAGTATTCGTGGTGCATCCGTAATCCGTATTTTTTGAGGGTCAGTGAAAAAGGGGAAGGTGATAGCTAATCAACTGGGAATGGTTTAAAATGAGTACTCATTTTCACAGATTTTTGTACGTTTTATATGTTTCATCCATAAAAATTACAGATCTGCGAAAATTCTCCCATAGACTTTCTGTGGCAACCTGTGTTGCAGCTATGGTCCGTACAAAAGCTTTTCAGTAATTTTTGCGGCTGCAATTTATGCAGATTGCGAATCCGTAATGATACCGACTGCTGCTGCCACAACTGGAGTAGGGATTCTGGCTTTGCCGGCAAGGATCATTATGTTGACAAGGAATCTGAATCATCCTACATTTCTGCAGATACAGACACAAGACAGACCGAGAAGAACATCACATATTGATTAAAATTGATAATTCATGATCCGACTATTGTCAGACCTGCTGCAAATCACCAGTTTTATACCTAAGCCCGGCCCTAATTAGAAGATTACACAGCGCCGGGGATGTTCAGCAGCTAACATATCACAAAATCGATGGGAATCAAGGCGGCATTCTTCTTGCTTTAGATGAGACCCTACATCTACACAAAGAGAAGGGTGGACGTAGTTTATAAACAGCTCGGATTTTAACGTAACGTCTTCAGGACAAACAGCTGCAGAGCAACAAGTCTTCTCCGTAGTAGAGATTGCTCCAATCCATTCTCATGGCAGGAACATGCCGGGTTTATTAAAGGGGGCTGGCTGGAATTCAATAATCATTTTACTCTACATGTACATGCTGTGATGAATGTAAATTGGACAATGTACTAATATATCTCTATGGCAAATAATGTTCTTATTAGCTGCTCCGCTACCATGCCCTTACACTTGTATCTCTGGTATTAGTCATGTTATTGCACCGAAACATTAAAGTCACATAGAATATGGAAATTAACTGGAAACCCATTAATAAAACTATTAGGATTGTGTCACATGCTATGGAAATAATGTGGGTTACTGAAGAGCTGCAGCCAAAGAACCAGCAAGGACCTGTCTCAAGGTGCTTCATAGAGGCTGTATCCAATTGTTGAGCAGAAAAGCATTTCTCCCAATATTTTTTTTTTTTTTTTTGCTACAAAACGCATTCTAGTGTTGTCTGTGGGTACAGAGACCACTGGTGCGTTTATGGTATATCCAAGAGGTGGTTATGGTATGCCCAAGGGGGAATCTGTATACCAGCCTGGACCTTGCAGGTTCCTTGGCTATATATATTGGCACCCCAGAGTTATACCATTGGTGATCCCTTGTAAGCAGTGGTGACACCTATATGACAAATAAAAACCCTCTGGCCAAAAACCCGTGGTACAAAACCCCTTTAATTTATAAGGACCCCCTTAATATGTAACTTTTATTGTTATTACTTAAAACAATATAAGTGAACTGAATTAAAAGCAAAAATAACCAGTACTCTACACACTAAACTCTGCTAGGTAATAAAGGGATATATCTATCCTCCTTAGAGATGAGCGAACCTCGAGCATACTCGAGACCATCCCAACCCAATCATTCGGCATTTGATTAGCAGTGGCTGCTGAAGTTGGATAAAGCCCTAAGGCTGTGTGGAAATCATGGATATAGTCATTGGCTGTATCCATGTTTTCCAGACAACCTTAGAGCTTTATCCAACTTCAGCAGCCGCCGCTAATCAAATGCCGAATGATGGGGTTCGGATGGACTCGAACCCGAACCTGGTTCGCTCATCTCTAATCCACCTATCTCACTTCAATTCTACTACAGCCTGCAGTGCTGCGTAGGGTATATAAATCTAAGAGATACTGGATATATGCTGCTAAAACCACAATTAGTGCCCCCTCTCTACATGTTTCATTGCTGTAGCAACGTCATCAGGAGAAAAACTAGGCAACCTATATGACAAAGCTTTTAGTAGAGTTCTGCCTATACTTTTGCACAGCTGCACAAGGTGAGTGTATGTGCACTATTGAGCTATGAGGCTACTAAGGATAACTGTGAAATATTGCACCGAAAGGCGCCCTTCGTTCTTTTCTTTTTTTTTTGTTTCAACTGAAGATCTGCAGCATTTCCATAATGCTTTTCACATTTGTAAGCTTGCATGAAATTGTGTGGATTTGCTACAGATTTTCCTTTGTGGATTTTGGGTCAGATATTCAATGGAATAAAGAAATTTATCAATGAATTTTGTGTAGATTTTGGTGTAAAATTGTTGAATTTGTGCAAAAATTTTAGACTTTTCCTGGGTTTTGTATGACTTTTTTTTTACAGTACTTTTCTGGTAAAAGCATTGATAAACCCAACCTATGAAATGTTTTGGCCATCATTAGCGAGAGCCGTCAAAAAGACGTCCGATATTTGCAGATTTGCCCTATACTGTATAATGATCGTGATCATCTGCAAATATCGGATGTTATTTTGGTGGCTGTCAGCAATGACGGCCAAAAAAAGTCCCGTGGTGTGAACTTTGCCTTATTTTGTCTAGGTCAGGTGAACACTACACAATCTTTGCCTTAAATTTGTGTGACAAAAGACCACCTAGAATGTTGGCATTTACCCATTCAGTACTAAAGGCAACCATTGATGTAGCCATTGACCAATTCAATACTATAGACAACCAGGGGTGTTGGCATTGACCTATTCAATACTATAGGCAACCAGGGATGTAGCCATTGGCCCATTTATTATAGGCAACCAGGAATGTTGGCCCCTATCATTTCAGTACCCTAGAACAACAGGAATATTGGAGTAATCCAACAAAACACAGCAATCACTGAGCTCAACCGAGGCTCCACAGACTCCTTTTTTGCATATTTAAATTTTTGGGGACATCAGTGGAGACTCTTGAGTACTCTTGAGCTCAGTGATTACTGTGTTTTTTTGGTTGATTTGTCATAGCCCCAACTAGCCAGAATCCTGCGGCACACTGATGAGGGGCAAATGCCCCGAAACAGCTGGCTGTGGATGGATGCCTGCCTTGGCAAGCCCTTGTCATGTCACAATACTCGCACCTTGAGTTAGACTTTGACACATAAGAGGACACCCTGTTGTTTCCCTATTTATGTTCTAATACTTGCAACCGAGGGTTATTTATTAGGGTGGTGTGGTGCTCTCCCCATCTAGAGGCACCCAGTGTCAACAGGCTAGATATATGAGGCTATTTCCATGTTTTGAGACTCACAACCAAGGCTCCATGGACTCCGTTATTGGAATTAGCTCAGTTAATACTCTAGAAGATCATGAAATTTGGGACTAAATGATTGTCGTGAAAAATAGAAGGTTATCAACAGTAAAAGCCCTCCTGATCCATCTAGTTCACCCAAAATAATTTCCTTTTTAGTTTTACCTTAGGATAAAGGATTAGGATATTGTTGTAGAAAATCCAATGACTTTTACAATGTAGCATTAATAATCAGGATGACTATAGAAAGATTATAAGCTAAATAAAATCCAATTACACAATAACTTGCCTTATACATTTAATGCACTTAGGGTATAGAGGCACACACAGTCTCGCCCCATGCCCTGTGTGTGTTTTCGTCTCTTTTGATGGCAATGTATTCAAGAGAAGAAAGAAGCAACAAACAAAAGCAAGGAGGCTTTCTGCTGTAAATCAGTGTGCTGGGCTTTGGCAATAATCGGCCTCAGGGAAGCCAAATAACTGCATTTTACCTTCCTCTACCCTTCGTAATAAGATCAATTCTGGATGTTGAAGAGGAAACTGCACTCAGCAGGCAAAACAATACATTTTAGGCACGCAATAAACAAAACTCACAGCTGACGTACAAGAAAAAACAACACTGCGAATCCCCCAGACCAACAATTTATGAGAAAATAGCAGTCTGCTATAGACACAGCAGCCCGCTCCATGCATGTCAATGCACGGAATAAATATGCTATGGAAAACAGTGGATTCAGTACATGCATATTTATGCAAATCAGCCCATGGAAAACACGATTAGATATTCCAGATACACTTGAATGAATATATACTTCTTCTGCAAATAGAAAGCAGTTTACTAGAAAGGCAGAGCATTAACTGGGAGCCAGCGATATGTCCGTATTTTCCAGGAGTTACGTATAGAGTTTTTAGCTGGTAAATTTATAATAGACAGCCCTATTATAATATTCTTACGGGAAAATCTCCCTGAAATATTGGAAGACTTAGTTATAAAAGATTTGATCCAACAACCAATTAGTTGTGTTGTTATTCTTTATCTTATTCATGGTTGCTTATTAGAGTCAGACCTTATTTTAGGAGCATAGTACCGGCACTACTCGCTAGGCACAGTTCACACACTTGGGCAGACTGGTATTATTGCATGACAATACTTATGCATCCGGGGTGCTCTCCTCGAAGAACAGACCTTCCTTAATATAATCACCAACATGTAGAGAAAGATACGGGGGCATACGAAGATACGAAGCGCGCATGCGTGTGAAACGGCTGTCATAGTTTGTGTAAATAGTGTTTGGCGTCCAAGCCCGCCTCAGATATACCTGATGTTGAAATTTTAACCTGCATTTGAAATAAAGACTACGCATCTGAATGGTGAGTGCCCCCATATCTTTCTCTACATGTTGGTACTTATTAGAGTCAGTAATTTCTGCTTTGAATGATATTTGATATAGTGCAATGATCGATAGATAGATAGATAGATAGATAGGAGATAGATAGATAGATAGATAGATAGATAGATAGATAGATAGATAGGAGATAGATAGATAGATAGATAGGAGATAGATAGATAGATAGATAGATATGAGATAGATAGATAGATAGATAGATAGATAGATAGATAGGAGATAGATAGATAGATAGATAGATAGATAGATAGATAGATAGATAGAAGATAGATAGATAGATAGATAGGAGATAGATAGATAGATAGATAGATAGGAGATAGATAGATAGGAGATAGATAGATAGATAGATAGATAGATAGATCGATCCACAAAAAGTAGCAGCACTCCGAAATTGAAGAAAAACGGTGAGGGTTTTATTCACATCCAAGTGAAAACCGTTTTTCTTCAATTTTGAAGTGCTGCTACTTTTTGTGGATCTATCTATCTATCTATCTATCTATCTATCTATCTATCTCCTATCTATCTATCTATCTATCTATCTCCTATCTATCTATCTATCTATCTCCTATCTATCTATCTATCTATCTATCTATCTATCTATCTAGCTTCACTATTTACCAAGAGTGCTGCGATCCCTGTTTGTCTTTTATATATAGATAGATAGATAGATAGATAGATAGACAGCTATATAATAGATAGATAGATAGATAGATAGACAGACAGCTATATAATAGATAGATAGATAGCTATATAATAGATAGATAGAAAATAGATAGATAGATAGATAGATAGCTTATATCTTGGAGCAGCACTACCAGCTCACTTGGGGTGGGTGCCAGCGGGTGGCCGAGACCACGGCTTCCACTTGAATATTATCCGTAGAGATTCCCACAGCACTCCAAATTAGCAAACAAACGTGGTTTATTGCATAGTGAAACAGCACAAAAAGTCAAAGCGACGTTTCGACGACCTCCGTCGTCTTTTTCCACGCTTGAAAAAGACGACGGAGGTCGTCGAAACGTCGCTTTGACTTTTTGTGCTGTTTCACTATGCAATAAACCACGTTTGTTTGCTAATTTGGAGTGCTGTGGGAATCTCTACGTATATTCAAATAGATAGATAGATAGATAGGAGATAGATAGATAGATAGATAGATAGATAGATAGATAGATAGATAGATAGATAGATAGATAGATAGATAGATAATATATAGATAGAGAGATAGAGCTAGACCTGCCAGCAGTTCTCCTTACAGGCATGTGGTATAGTAGTGGGGGTGTTCCCTCATTTGCCAATTTATTCTTGGGTCTAAGGGACCTGCTGATAGTTCCCCTTCAAAGGTGGCTAGATTAAAGTGACTCAGTCAGTTACATTTGATGTTCCAAACGTCTGACACTGTTAGATAGCTGTTAGGACAAGGAGACACATGATACCTTTTTATATATTTGTCTCTGCTTCCAGAACATAGGAAAATGCTTTCATTCTATACTACAAAGAGTCAAAGAGGCTTTCCAAAGATCCTGAAGTGCAGAGGGATGCCACGCCGCCTCCATTTCCCTCCCTTGCTTAATTGTCAGTCAGATGGAAACCAAGTCCTGGCTGACAACTAGGCAGACATATGGACTTGCTAGAAAACTGGCATGCAACTTTGACAAATCCCCCCCCGCCTGCTTCAAGTGGGTGCACTAGTAGTATTAAGCTGGCAGGCCTTTACTAGCCCCCTGTCATCTTAAAGAAGAACTCCGTCAAACACAAAAAATACAGAAAAATACTTTTTCCTGTGTGGTGATGTACAGGAAACCGGGAGAAAATTATATCTGGCGGCTGTCATTGACCTGTTAACGCAGCGCAGGGACAGGCAAGTATAAATTCTTTATTTTGTTTCTGCTCCCCCTGCCCGCATTTTATTTTTTGCTTTCTCCAGAGTTTTCCTTTAATGTCTCGGCACATTAACAGCTGGAACCACCACCCCCTAACTGACTAGATGCTGCAGTAGTTATTAAGCAATTAGAAGATGCTAGAAGAGGGGAAACACTTGATATCAAGAATATATAGGATTTTTATTACACAAAAGTTTGACTCTTTGCAGGATACAGGAAGCAGTGGGAAGATGAAATAGGTCCGTTGTCAGAAGAGAGGTGGGTTAACATCTTAGGTAGTATAGACAGAGGTTTGTTGAATCCCGAACATAAGCTTACCCAGTTTAAGTTGCTACATAGAAAATATTGTACCTCAGTATTCCTAAAAAGAATGGGAGTAAGGGCAGACGCAAGATGGGATAGATGTGGTATGGAGGAGGCTGGCCTGATCCACTTACTTTGGGAATGTGGAAAGGTGAAGCAATTTTGGTCTGAGGTATCCCAAGAGTTAGCTAGGAAAGGAATATGGAAAGAAGAATTATTTGAAATGGCGATACTGGGATAAGAAACAATGATGGTTGCACACAGGAGTTAAATAAATGTGGTACTGTTCTAGGCCAGACTGGTCATTTTGAGGAATTGGTTAGGTAGAGAAGGCCCTACTATAAAGGAGTGGAGGGCGCAAGTAGGGTTAAGTCATTTTAGCAGTTGTGGATGAGAGGCCAGGAAAGGAAAGCCCAAATTTGGTCTAGTTGATGAATTTTGTTGTTTATTATATATATATATATATATATATATATATATATATATATATATATTTATTTTAATCTGGAGGGAAAGGGTGGGATTGGTATGGCTGTTTGATGGGCTTTGTGAAGCTGAATAATGTATCTTCGTTTATGTGAGATTGTTTGAAATTTTGGGCTATGTTCACACTACGTAAAAGTACGTAAAACGGCTGGGGTCACGGAATGGCCGGTCTCTTACGTAGTGTGAACATAGCCTTGTGCTGGCTTCCATTTTGTTAAGTTGTTTTTATATGTTCAAAAAGAATAAAAAGAATAAAAAAAAAAAAAAAGAGAGATCCCAACCCCCACTGGTGCACGTTAGCCAAAACCCACCATATATTGTGTGCCATGCTTCCTTCATGCATCATGATAATCTAGTATGCCAATTGTCAGGAAGGGGTTACTCTATACTTATTTAGCTTTGTTGATTGTTTCTCAGTAGGAAGCTATTTCTGTCTATGGTTACATACAACTTGTCCTATTCTCAAGTATAAACTGAACCTTTCTGCTGAGCGAACCTGGATATACCTCATTATCAGGAACAGCTGAGACACGGTCCGTATGTTAACGCATTAGCTGTCTGTACTGAGTATTCCCTTTCAAGCATCATATCTTTAGAGGAAGGTGGAATCCTGTACTTTACATGGGGATAAGGGTCATAGGTCTGAAACAAAAATAAAATATATACTTACTGCAATCTTTAAACCATCGGAAAAAATGTTGTAGATCTTTCACATTTCATTAAAAGTAAGCTACAAAAACCAAAACAGCATATAAAAAGTGAATGTGCCCGAGAGTCAACGGAGTGCCGGAAGCACTGTTATAAATATGGTAAAAAAATTTTATAACTTGGAGCCTTCTTTTTGGCAGAAATTGAGCCAAATTTCTGGTGCACACACCTTTATTTATTTTTTCAGGTGTATCGGGGATAACAAGCTGATTGGTTTGGTGGGGGGTGTACAAATCCAAGAACAGGGACTTAAAGGACAACTCCAGCATTCCAAAAAAAAAAAATCTCTATTCAGGTTCTTTGGATGTCCCTCACTTCCGGATGCTAGTAAAATGAATAAGAGAGAAAAGGCTACTTGTGAGCTTGTGCACCAGCAGTCTTTTCATTGGCAGGATTGCATCACATTGCTTTCTTAGCTTGCTCAGCCAATCAGGTGTGGTAGTTGTGCTTTTTATAATCCTGGATAACCCCTTTTACCCCTAGACGACCTAAGACGTACTTGTACACTCTGGCCGCCTGTCACCAGACAACCCTGGGTGTATATCCTGCTATGAATCGTGCTCCCCAGTGGCAGGTAGCAGGTGGGGGCCGACTGCAATCATCAGCTGAGCCCTCGGCCGATTTTGATATTTAATTTAACATCCATTATTGCCGCAATTTAACTGACTGCAATGCAATGCATTGAAGTCAATAGGAAGATGAACGCCTAATGCAGACAGTGTATTGAATAATGGACGTTTTTACAGCAGACGTCAAAATAATGAACATGATGATTATTTTCGGATGTCTTTTGCAAACAGTGGACATTTTTTATTAGTTGTTCACACACAGCTTTTCTTTTGTCACCTTTCTTTGTCCGTTTTTACTATTACTATTACCAATTAGTAACTCCAAACTAGAATAATGTACAAACACCAGTAATTGCAAGGGGAGGCCAGGATGTTAAATGACGTCCATTATTTTAGACTCATAATGACGGACGTCATTTTTAACGTAGCTAAAAAAACATTGTGGGAACATAGCCTAAACCTGCATATGGTTGTGTTCGGACTGACCTATAGAATAATGGTATCATGTGGCTTTTACTGTATAGTTTATTACATAGACACAAAATAGACTCCAAAAATTACCATATTGCATTCTTTTTTCCAATTTCATCAATTTATATTTTCTTAAATAATATTTTTGGGGTAGTGACATACATGTAATGGTAGAATGAAAGACGCCATTACAAAGTACACCTGTTCCTGAAAAAAAACACAAGCCCTTACGTGGCCCTATAGATAGAAAAATGAAAGTGCTAGACCTCTTAGAAGGGGAGGAGGGAAAAAAAAATCACAAAAATTAAAATTAGCGTGCTTCACTGGGTCATTTTTGGCTTGGTCCTCAAAGGGTTAAATACTAGAGATGAGCGAACTTCGAGCATGCTCGAGTCGATCTGAACCCGAACTTTTGGCATTTGATTAGCGGTGACTGCTGAACTTGGATAAAGCCCTAAGGCTATGTGGGAAAACATGGATATAGTCATTGGCTGTATCCATGTTTTCCAGACAACCTTAGAGCTTTATCCAACTTCAGCAGCCCCCGCTAATCAAATACCGATCATTCGGGTTCGGACAGACTGGAACCCGAACCCGGTTTGCTCATCTCTATTAAATACACTACCGTTCAAAAGTTTGGGGTCACATTGAAATGTCCTTATTTTTGAAGCAAAAGCACTGTACTTTTCAATGAAGATAACTTTAAACTAGTCCTAACTTTAAAGAAATACACTCTATACATTGCTAATGTGGTAAATTACTATTCTAGCTGCAAATGTCTGGTTTTTGGTGCAATATCTACATAGGTGTATAGAGGCCCATTTCCAGCAACTATCACTCCAGTGTTTTAATGGTACAATGTGTTTGCTAAATGGCTCAGAAGGCTAATTGATGATTAGAAAACCCTTGTGCAATCATGTTCACAGATCTGAAAAGAGTCTAGCTCGTTACAGAAGCTACAAAACTGACCTTCCTTTGAGCAGATTGTGTTTCTGGAGCATCACATTTGTGGGGTCAATTAAACGCTCAAAATGGCCAGAAAAAGAGAACTTTCATCTGAAACTCGAAAGTCTATTCTTGTTCTTAGAAATGAAGGCTATTCCATGCGAGAAATTGCTAAGAAATTGAAGATTTCCTACAACGGTGTGTACGACTCCCTTCAGAGGACAGCACAAACAGGTTCTAACCAGAGTAGAAAAAGAAGTGGGAGGCCGCGTTGCACAACTAAGCAAGAAGATAAGCACATTAGAGTCTCTAGTTTGAGAAACAGACGCCTCACAGGTCCCCAACTGGCATCTTCATTAAATAGTACCAGCAAAACACCAGTGTCAACATCTACAGTGAAGAGGCGGCTGCGGGATTTTGGGCTTCAGGGCAGAGTGGTAAAGAAAAAGCCATATCTGAGACTGGCCAATAAAAGAAAAAGATTAAGATAGGCAAAAGAACACAGACATTGGATAGAGGAAGACTGGAAAAAAGTGTTGTGGAAGGATGAATCCAAGTTTGAGGTGTTTGGATCACAAAGAAGAACGTTTGTGAGACGCAGAAAAGATGCTGGAAGAATGCCTGACGCCATCTGTTAAGCATGGTGGAGGTAATGTGATGGTCTGGGGTTGCTTTGGTGCTGGTAAGGTGGGAGATTTGTACAGGGTAAAAGGGATTCTGAATAAGGAAGGCTATCACTCTGCACCGCCATGCCATACCCAGTGGACAGCGCTTGATTGGAGCCAATTTCATCCTACAACAGGACAATGACCCTAAACACACCTCCAAATTGTGCAAGAACTATTTACAGCAGAAGCAGCAGCTGGTATTCTATCATAGGTAATGGAGTGGCCAGCGCAGTCACCAGATCTGAACCCCATTGAGCTGTTGTGGGAGCAGCTTGACCGTATGGTACGCCAGAAGTGCCCATCCAACCAATCCAACTTGTGGGAGCTGCTTCTAGAAGCGTGGGGTGCAATTTCTCCAGCTTACCTCAACAGATTAATAGCTAGAATGCCAAAGGTGTGCAATGCTGGAATTGCTGCAAAAGGAGGATTCTTTGACGAAAGCAAAGTTTGATGTAAAAACAATGTTATTTCACAACCATGTCAATGTGTATTCATTTCACAACGTATGGTGGTGAAGAAGTGTGACTTTTCATGGAAAACACAAAATTGTTTGGGTGACCCCAAACTTTTGAATGGTAGTGTACCTATCTAGCATGGAAAGATATGGTGCACATAGCATTAGAGGACTAGCTCTGTGTCAGTTTTAGACTCCTGTGCCCACCCCATCCCCCCATGTCAGTTTTGACTGCATTGAACTTTGATTTATTTTTTTTATCATCCCTAATATCATTATTATTATTAGCTGCTTTACCCATTTGGACACAGACCAAAATACAAAAAAAACAAAAAACTTTTATCAGTTTAAAAAATGTTAATTTACAACTAATAAAACGGATTAATAATTCATACTGAAATTAGAATTTGTACCGCAGAGAAAAGCTTGAGTTGACGAAAGCGGCAGATAGGAAGCCTGCCAGTAAATAACTTCACAAGAGACATCCTGTACTTTCACTGACTTAAGCTTTTCTTTTTCTCTCCCCTTAACTCGTTGCAACAAAATAAGCCATTATGTTGATTTTAAATTATAGTTCTCCATAAGACATGTGGAAGACGTAAACATTCGGAGTAGACATATAATTTCCTCTATAATCAGTTACTGTCTTACATGGGGAAATTGCATTACTAATTTAATGGGAATCACAAGCCTTCTGCAATCTCTAAAACCTATTTTTTGTACAATTTAGGATTAGGTACATAATTGAACAGTAACATTGGTGGCTGCATTCAATGTGTGTTGTCTAGATAAGAAATATTATTGCTACAGTGCTTCTGCCCTTGCAGCTCCTTCTGAATAAAATTGCATTTCTTTTATTCAGTAATAAACACTATGGAGCAGGATTTGTGCAGGTTATATATTATCTTCTTGTTTACACCCTGACATAAGCGGAAGTTGGTGGGAAATTTACTAGAATTAAGTTGGAGCCTGGAGCTTTAAAGTTAAAGGGTTATTCCCATCTCAACTAATTTAGGTAAACTTGTAGGACTTGCCAAGTGAATTATTTTTGCAAATGCAAAAAGTTTTAGCAAACTTCTCTCCTCTTGATATACCTCTCCTTCCCTGCCACTGTTGGCAGCTCTTTGTCTTGGTTACCTGTGGTGACTGAGGGGTCTGCATGATGTTATAAGAAGGCTAGCAGGTGTTGCGGTACTGTTTCACCACTTTTCATGTAATATGAGTGGTAGCTAGGTGTGACTTTGCGTTAATCGTTATAAGGTTGGGCAGTAGCAACAAGGTGGTCTACTTAGGGGCACTGTTCACATAGTGTTGTATTCTGCTATAGAGGGTCTTGACAACTTTGGCTAGGATGTGGTTACTTTAGTCGAAGAGATAACCAGAACCTTGCTGTGATGTAACACGAACATCAAGGAGCACATAACACTAACATGGGAACTGATAGGAGCCGACTTTGGCATTTACTGGAACAGAACACAGCTAAAACAAGGGGACAAAGCTTCTCAAATCCCTGGCTAGACTTTGTAGTACCTCTGCAGAATGCAGGACTTGATTGAAGACTTAAACCTCTGAACGTGGACAGGCTGTATCCCTCAGGTGTAGTTGCACCTCTGGCATTTAGCTATGCATGTTTGAGCAGGCAGGAACACTGGAAACTGGAAATAGCAAAAACATACTCCTATACTATACTCTGTCTACTCCAGACTGAGACTAGACTGATGGCCCTATCCATCCCTACTTATAGACTCAAGGGCTTGAACCCTCTTGGTGAAGAGGAGCTCAAAAGGCGATAGACTAGGGGTGGGCCCACCGGCCCTTAGTGTGATGATCTTCCCTTCGCGCTGCTAGGCGGCTCCATCCTTACATATTAAGTGAATCACCAAATTAACGATCGCTCCTGCTGGCACCGGACTCTTGTTAGGAGTGCTGCTTTCATTCACCATTCATCTATCTATCTATCTATCTATCTATCTATCTATCTATCTATCTATTATCTATCTATCAGTATATATAAACTGTATCTCTGTACATCTGCATTATAGTTACATACTGTACACATCAGCCAGACCACTGCTTTTAGAGCAGAGTGCTGGCCAGTAGCTAAGACAACAAGCTGTCAACAATGTGAGGGCAAGAGCAGCATATCAGGAGGAGATGAGTTTACTAAATAAATCTATTTGCAAAACTATTTAATTTGACAAACCAATAGCTGTACAGGAAACAGATCACTGATCTCAGAGAGACCAGCAAGGTTGTGCGCAAATATTTTGTTCTTATAAGGAAACAATGTTGTGTTTTACTGCAACTCATAGACAACCAAGTGTCCCAGAGGAGTGCTAGCCTAAATGCTCTGTACCAAGGGAATATTCTATATGTAGAAGGGATTGGTTATAGATAATGTCTGTACCACAGAATTTGTATTTACGATATATCAGGATCAAAGAGGTGGTATGGAATTGTATGTGGCTCAGACCTGCTACCCTGTGTGTATATGTGCTTTGCACAGCAGTCTCGGGTTCAAATAACAATGATTTATGTGATGGCCTATGTGATCCCTAATATATTTGTAAAAATCACTGCAGAAAAACAGCTGTAAAGGGAGGGAGAGGGAAAACAGGAAGGAAGGGAGGAACTGTCTGCCTGCTGAAGATGATCCACACTGTTCCCAAAAGATAAAATGAAGACTTTAATCTCTTCTAACCTATTAGGCTCAGAGCAGCTGTCACTTATATATTTAAGTCTACCTGCTTGCTAAGCTAGTGCATCAGTAACCTCTTCTCCCCCAAATACCAACTATAGTATACTGGGTAAATTATCCCCCAAGAAATTGATGCTTAAAGAGGAACTATTAGCAGGTTAGGCAAATATAACCTACTGATAGCCCCTTAATGCACAAAGGGCACGTATGTCTCTTACCTTCCTCCTTGGCGCCATTTGTGTGCTGTTCGTAGTAGAATCCTCAGTCAGGAGCACTGTTAAGAACATTGGTCTGCCCCATTGTGCGAGCTGGCCCGCCTGCTCCATTGATTATTGTGAGATGGAGTGGGCCATCTAGTGCAATGGGGGCAAGACAATACTCCTAACAGTGCTCCAGACCGAGGATTACACGGGAATGGCACCTCCTTCCTCCTCTGTGCCCCATGCATAATAGGCCGCTATCAGCAGGTTGGATTTGTCTAACCTTCTGATAGTTTCTCTTTAATGCTCTTTTGTCATGGCATAGTATAGCAGAGAGGAGTATGTGCTGTGCTGTAATTGACCAGAGAAGTAAACTGTGTACTACTACCATGTAAAAAAACATGTAAAAAATGTACCAAGTAAAAAAATTCACACCAAAAATGAGCTGGGTGTCCCCATAATTCTTGATCTTTTCAGTTATGAGTAATCCCAATGTTCATTGACAGCGACGGAAATATTGAGAGTTTTGGCTATGGTGACTGTACAAGAAAAAAAACATATATGTCAATGATATATTATTATACGTCAACAGCCCAGCGGACTCATCAGACTACATTCTCGTGGTGATAGATATTTATGGTCACTATTCTGGCTTAGAAATGAATGGGAGTAAATCAGTCCTTATGCCACTACACACCACTACACCCTCTAAGAGTGATTTATTGCCTGTAGGTCCAGGAGGCTGGTTTAGATACTTTGATCTCAAAAACTTCAAGAAACAGCGATTTATTTCTTTTAAAATTCTTCTCTTTTAGCTACAATGTGTAAAAAAAGATTGAAATCTGGAAAAAAATGCTGCTTAATATGACTGATAGAACTGCATTAAAACGCCTTCCTCCTGCAGCTGCTCCGCATCCTGTCTAATTCCCCAGTATGGTTAACTAATATTATTTTTAAGACTATTTGATAGTGTATTCAGTGAACTCATCTGGAGAGGCAAGCTGTCTAGATTGAGTAGAAAGTATTTATATCTAGACAAGTCTCAAGGGGGTCTTGCGGTTCCCAATTTCACATCCCAGTTAAAGCATCTTAAAACTTGCGAGGAGATCAATAGCAATAAAACTTTGCAATCTCTTAATAGTGTGCTGCATGCTTTTAGTGTTTTTCGGATCCTGGAAATAGTCCAATTCAACAAGCTACTTTATAATCATAAAAGATTTGTACTTAATGAAAATCTGTGATACTTATTCATGGCATGGCAGCGAGTAGAGATGAGCGAACCTGAACCGAACCTGATGGCTTTGCTGTTGATTAAAGTTGACTGGAAAAGAAGGCGACAACCTTCGGAGACCTATGACTGTCATCCTGGACTTTTCCAGGCTGCAGACTAAATCAATCAATGGCAGAGCCATTGGGTGTGGTTCATGTTGGGTTGAGGTTCACTCATCTTTAGCAGCTAGCAGTGTGCTTGGTCAATAATCTTGACTCAAGATCCAATATCTCCAGATTCTGAGACACATTCCTCCACAGAAAGCCATGCCAAACTTGGCGGAGGGGAAGCACTTGGCATACATGATGATCACATTTATGCCAAGCTAGAATGCTAACTGTATGGAACTGCTTAAAGAGGACCTGTCACCCCCGTGCCGGGGTGACAGGCTCCCGACCCCCCACTAGAGCACCTTATATGTACCTGATCGAGCCGGGTCCCGCTTCTTGACACGGTCGGGTGACCGAGATTTCAGCGCCTGAAGCCCGCCGCGCACTCCTGAGATGAGTCCAACTCTCATAGAGAATGACTCCGTCATTCTCTATGAGCGTAGGACTCATCTCAGAAGCGCGCGCGACGGGCTTCGGGCTCTTAAATCTCCGTCACCCGACCGTCTCAAGAAGTGAGACCCGGCGAGATCAGGTACGTATAAGCTGCTCTAGCGGGGGGGGTCGAGAGCCTGTCACCCCGGCGCCGGGGGTGACAGGTTCCCTTTAATCCCCTTAAATAATATATTTTATATTATTTTAGGGGATTAAACAGCTGCATACAGTTAGCTTTCTGTATGCTAGAATACACCTATAAATTCTGAATTCTACAGTAAACAAACAAAACCCCAAAAGAAAAAAAGGGGGGATCCCCGAATGGTCCCTACTCATAGAACTAAACACCTATAAACCCATCCGGTGTGAATGTAAAAGAAATATTGAAAAATTCACTGATATATACAAAAGACTTTATTGAAAATCATCGCAACAATAAAAAGGAAAAGGGAAAAAAAGGAAAATAAAAACAAAGACCTGGGAGGTGGGAGACCATACAGGAGGACAGGTATATGTTACAATTAAAGTGCAAGTGCAGATATTAGGTACAGATAACATAGCTCATTACAGCCAGGTTGTAAACAGTAATATAAAGTGCAAGTACTAAAATATATACCAAACCACAGGCTGCATGGCTAAATCTAACCAAAATGTTAGCAAGTGCACATAAACAAAGTTACCCAGGAATACAATTCCCAAAGCCTCAGGCCTCCCACCTCACATTCCTCCAACGTCATTTCGCTATTGGCTTCTTCAGGGTGTCAAACTTGGACTCCCTGAAGAAGCCAATAGCGAAACAACGTTGGAGGAGTGTGTGCTGGATGAAAAAACAGAGACTAAACACAGGAATTCCGGCCAGTACAGAGAGTCACTGGTCAATGTGTCCATCAGTCACATGACTGCCTTCTCTGTGAGCGCTCAGATGGCCTGGGATACACAGGACTTCCTGTTTTCTGACTCTTTGAGAAAAAAAAAATTCAGAAAACAGGAAGTGCCGTGTTTTCCATGATAACTAAAAAAAAAAAGAATGTAAATTGCAAACTTGCTTTATATCACATCTACTGTTGATTTAGATTTTGGAAGTTATAATGACAGGTACACTTTAAATTTACAAAAATAATAAAAAAAAAATCCAAGATACCTTTCTTACCCACTTGGGCTTTGACTGTACAGTTAATTGCCCTTGTAATAAGACAGCACTGAGCGGTAATAAAGTTCTATGCAATACATGTTATAGGGACTTTCTATAGATTAATACCTAATTCTAAGAATCAAATACGACTGTGACCTCTGCAATAGTCGTTGGGAAACGCGGCTCTGCTCCAGATAAATGTGTTATGAAAATCCATCTCCCTCTCAAAGGTTAGAGGTCATATATCATGAAATCCATAATCTTTCTCCCACATTGCTATGAGGAGAAGGCATTAGTAATATCACATTTGGAAAAATAAAACATGGTTATTGAAGTTGACAAGCTGGAAATTTATGTTCTGGTGTGTCAAGGGTTTCAGTGTAATAATACTAAGTTTTGAAAACAACTGTATTATATAAAGCAAAATTATTCCCAATGGGGAGAAAGCAGTTTGCTGAAAATGCAGGCTGCCGGCGTGAAATAAATACCATGAATTGTTATTTCATTCTCTTGAGGAAAATAAAATTGTGATTTGTCACCAGAATGTTTTAAGAGATGTGCAATGGCCTGGCTCGTATGATACCAAAAGAAAGAACCAACTATTTGGCAACATTTCTTTTATTGCACCCCCTTTCTCCTTTCTGCCAACAATGCTTAGGGTCACTCACGACGCCTATAGCTAGCTTGGTGTCTAGCCCAGCAGGTGTGGAGCCACTGTACCATCTAACCAGTTTAATTTTGGGGGACTCATGAGGGTGTTGTGCAAGTGGTTGTCTGGTTCTTACCCTTAAAGGGGTTGTCCAGGCTTAGAAAAACATAGTTGCTTTCTTCCAGAAACAGACCCTTTCCTGTCTTTAGTTTGGGGGTGGGTTTTGCAGCGCAGTTCCACTGAAGTGAATGGAGCTGAATTATAATACCACAAACAACCTGGGGGCGAGGTGGTGCTGTGGTGAAGTCTAAGTATAAAATGAAATCTGGCAGAGTCCATTTATAGTCGATAGTCTGGCAACTGGTTATGGAAAACAGCATAGGTTCAGAAGCCAGTGACAAGCTGAGGTTCAGAATTGCAGTCACAGAACAGGTTACAGGTCACAGGTTAGGAAACAGGCCAAAGGAAAAGGGTCCTATTAGACAGGCCAATGATCAATAATGTAAATGAGCACCAATCTGCTAGATCAGTGATCGTTTACTGAGTCTATTACATGGCTCGATTATCGTTTAGCAAGGGCTGCACAGACATTGTTAGCGATGTCCGTGCAGCCCTTGCCCTAAACTATTATACATCACCTCTCTATGCTCCCTGTCTTCTCCTGTTCTCTGCTTCCTCCCCGATGCTGCAGCTGTAGCTTCACAGCCAATCACTAACCAGGACAGCCACGGCCAGTGATTGGCTGAGCGTCCCTTCAGCTCAGACAGCTTCTCTGAAGCTACAGGCACAGCGTCGGGGAGGAAGCAGAGAATAAGAAAAGAACGGGAGAGTAGAGGAGTGATCTATAACAGTTTAGTTAGCCGTTGGCCACGCATCGCTATTACACGTAGGTCCAGACCTAAAAACACGATCAGCCGATGACATGATTATCGGATCATCGTTGTCTCTATTACACTAAGTGATCTAATTCGGCCAATTATCGCTCTGTGTATTAGGGCCCTAATACAAAGGAACACCTTCACAGTACCCTGTCAACCTTTTCACTCAGGTAGAGTGTGGCTAATTAAATTGCTTAGTATACCAGGTTATAAATGAGAATTAGCAGGGGTATTAACCCTTTAAGGACGGAGCCAATTTTTGTTTTTGCGTTTTCGGTTTTTCCTCCTTGTGTTTAAAAGGCCATAGCACTTGTATTTTTCCACCTAGAAACCCACATGAGCCCTTATATTTTGTGTCACTAATTGTACTTTGCAATGACAGGCTGAATTTTTTCATAAAGTACACTGCAAAACCAGAAAAAAATTCAAAGTGTGGTGAAATTGAAAAAAACCCCACATTTCTTTTATTTGGGGGGTATTTGTTTTTACGCCATTCGTCCTGGGGTAAAACTGACTTGTTATGCATGTTCCTCAAGCCGTTACGATTAAAACAATATCTAACATGTATAACTTTTATTGTATCTGATGGCCTGTAAAAAATTCAAACCAATGTTAACAAATATACGTTCCTTAAAATCGCTCCATTCCCAGGCTTATAGCGCTTTTATCCTTTGGTCTATGGGTCTGTGTGAGGTGTCATTTTTTGCGCCATGATGTTTACTTTCTATCGGTACCTTGATTGCGCATATGCAACTTTTTGATCGCTTTTTATTACATTTTTTCTGGATTTGATGCGACCAAAAATACGCAATTTTGCACTTTGGGATTTTTTGCGCTTACGCCATTTGCCGTGCGAGATCAGGAATGTGATTAATTAATAGTTTGGGCGATTACGCACGCGGCAATAGCAAACATGCTAATTTATTCATTTATTTACTTTTATTTAAAACCTGGGAAAAGGGGGGTGATTCAAACATTTATTAGGGGAGGGGGCTTTTTACTGATAACAATACTTTTTTTTTTACACATATTCTAGAAGCCCCCTGGGGTTAGGGTTATTCCCCTGGGGGACTTCTAGTATATACACTTTGATCTCTCATTGAGATCTTTGCTGTATAGTTATACAGCAAAGATCAATGAGATCAGCACTTGTTTGCTTTCGGCCGGGGACGGCGCCATCTTGGAGCGGTCCCCGGCCGGCAGCAGTAACGGCGATCTCCGCCACTAGACACCAGGGAAGTGCTGCATCCGGTAATCGGATGCAGCTGTCATGTTTGACAGCTGCATCTGATTACTGTATTAGCGGGCACGGCGATCGGCCGCTACAAGCGGCACCCGGGACCACGGCGACCCCGCTCTGAACACCTCTTATGGGCGCATGACCTACCGGTACGTCATGCGTCCTTAAGAGGTTAAAGAGGCAGAAAAGAAGGGGGTCACACACAAGGCAATTTAATAAGACCTAGAAGAAGAGTTGGTGGTAAGGAGCATAGCAATAAAATCAAGGGTTTGGTAATCCAGTGTAGCACAGCTGGGTTTGTGGTACAGAAACAGTGGAGAAAAAGGTAGCAATGTAATTTAATAACGCACAACAAGTGGTCAGGTTAGTATAGCAAATCTGGTACAATGGGTTTTCCAAGAGATTGGTCATGAGTAGTAATGAGCGGAGAGACCTAACTGTTCATGTTCGGCACTGTTGTAGAAACCCGAATACTCGGCATTTGACTCCCTGAAGCTGCAGAAGTTCGATGCAGCGTTTGGGTTTGGAGAACTTTGCCGAACCCCAATCAGTAAAATTATTATTTCAAGAGGTTTTGCACAAGTCAGGTAAACTAATACCTATATAGATCCACTGTACTTGCAATGAACAGAAATCTAGTTAAAAAAAAACAAAAAAAAACAGATGTGGAAAGGAAAATTTGTAAAACTTCTGGGGATGCTGGGGAAGAATCCCGTCTGCTCATCTTCCAGCTCAGCCTTAATATACTCAGCTTCAGTTGGCAGAGTATTAATATGACTGCAGGGTTTTATCAGCAGTAAAAATGCATCACTTATTCCAGTGGTTAAAGAACTAAAGAATGGGTTCACCGCATGTCCAAGAACACAGTCTAATGTGAAGTGATAAGTTCTCTCCTAGCACTTACTAACCGTTGTGTCTTAAACTTACTGCTACCATATCTCACAGACGAGAAATTCCTAATAAGTTCTGTCCTTCAAGATAAACCACCACTGGTAAGAAAAACAATTATCGTCATAAATAGCCTATATATATATATATATATATATATATATATATATATATATATATATATATATATAATATATATATATATCTCTATATAGCTATATAGTATGTAGCCTATAGTATATAGCTATATACAAAAGAGGCTTGTACTTATATATGTTTATAATCTGCTTCTTAGATTCCATGCAGGACTATGTTATTTAGCAATGGAGAGAACAAGGCATGGAGAATCCAGTCTTATACCTGGTACCAGGATACTTTGGTTTCCAGCATCATTATTTTATGATATACCTGTATCATGTCCAAATATAAGAAAACATTAAAGTTCTTATACAGCAGTTGTCAAACATCCTATTCGTCACTTATGAATCAATAAAGGGGGTCGATAGTTCAGGACCTTTACTAAGTAAATTAAAAATGTGAGCTGAAGGAGTGCCTCTCTCTGAAGGATAAAACACTTCTGTACTATGGCCTGTTGGTGGCCAATGGCCAATTAATTTAGAAAAATATACCTCATTTTACCAAAGATAGCGCTGATGGTTGTGCAAAATCTGATGAAAAATTTGTCTGGTTCTCCTTCTGATATTATCCATAGACCTACTGACTGGGTGTAACGTTGGTGGTTGTCACTGCTATTGGCATACCACTCAACAAAACAAGCACAGCCACTAAATGACCTGATCCATGTTCCCTCCAATAAGTATTCTCACCCTCGGTTTGCCCATAGGGTTATTTGCCATGTTTGATATAACCGTATATGATTTTCCTACATGACAAGTGGATTGTTTCCACTATTCTGCCCTATCTTAAGTCCTAGGGGTATTTGAGTACAATAAGTCACTGTTAGGACCCAGGAAAGGTGACAACTAAAGTTTAATGTAAATTTGAAGCCTGCTGGGTAGGTGAGCTCTAAAATGCCAGACAAGCTTCATCTACTGAGATGTAAATCTGATGTTGGAGGTGAGTACATAGAAGCACTAAGGAATATTTAAAGGAGAAGTCTGGCGAAAAGTTTATTTAAAGTATTGTATTTCCCCTCTAAAAGTTATACAAATCTCCACTTATACACTTATTATGGGAAATGCTTATAAAGTGCTTTTTCCTTGCACTTACTACTGCATCAAGGCTTCACTTCCTGGATAACATGGTGATGTCACTTCCTGGATAACATGGTGATGTCACTTCCTGGATAACATGGTGATGTCACGCCCTGACTCCCAGAGCTGTGTGGGCTGTGGCTGCTGAAGAGGATGATGGCAGGGGAATGCTCAGTGTCCCTCCAGTGCCCTTTGTCCCTCAGTGTCCCCCTGCTATCATCCTCTCCAGTAGCCACAGCCTGCACAGCTCTGGGAGTCAGGTCATGACATCACCATTTTATCCAGGAAGTGACATCATTATTTTGTCCAGGAAGTGACATCACCAAGTTATCCAGGAAGTGAAGCCTTGATGCAGTAGTAAGTGCAGGGAAAAAAGCACTTTATGTGCATTTCCTGTAATAAGTGTATATTGGTGATTTGTATAACTTTTTTTTTTTTTTTTTTTTTTTGGGGGGGGGGGGGGGGCAACACCAGTGGCGGAACTACCGCCGTAGCAGCAGTAGCCGCTGCTACGGGGCCCGCCTTATCAGGGGGCCCGGAGCCCGATCCTGTAATGGACCGAGCCCCCTGAGAAGACACTCGCAGCACCCGACCGCCGAGCGGGCCTCACGGGTGCTGCAAACGGCAAGTCGCAGTGTGCCATGAGGCCCGCCCCCGTCCTCAGCGTCCCCTGCGGCACCCGCCCCCTCCTTCCCTTGTCCTGCGCAGGGCCGTTTTGGGCGACCACACGGGGCGCCGACAGCTAGGAGGTGCTGATGGCACTCTCCGCACCCACTTAGCTGCGGGCACCCCCGGCCGCCCGCTCAGCCCATCACCTGCCCCTCTGCCCCATCACCTGGCAAGACTGCCCTCCGATCGCCTGCCCATAGCTCCGCCGCCCACCGATAGCTCCGCCCCCAGCCCGCCCGTAGCTCCGCCCCAGGACCGTTCGTAACTCCGCCCCCGGACCGCTCCGACTCAGCCGAGCACATGGAGACATCTCCCTCCAGCAGCGCAGTGACGTCATGGAGAGAGAAGACGTTGCAGGGGCGGCAGTGGAGGAGGAGAGGGACCGCGGTATGCCAGAATAAGGTGAGTATAATGTGTTTTTTGTGTGTGTGTGTGTGTGTGTGTGTGTGTTTGCCAATGCAGGGGGAGCAGAGGGGATTAGTACTATGGGGGGGGAGGGGTCACAGGGGGGATTTTTTTTTTGGGGACAGCATGGGGGAATTACATTGAGGTCAGCACAGGGGAATTACAGGGGGTGGTCACCCAGTTTTCCCAGCATCCAGTATGTCAGTATAGTGGAGGTCACCCAGCTTTTCCAGCATCCTGTATGTCAGTATAGTGGAGGTCACCCAGCTTTTCCAGCATCCTGTATGTCAGTATAATGGAGGTCACCCAGCTCTCTGCATCCTGTATGTCAGTGTAATGGAGGTCACCCAGCTTTCCCAGCATCCTGTATGTCAGTGTATAATGGAGGTCACACAGCTCTCCCCTAATCCTGTATGTCAGTATAATGGAGGTCACCCAGCTTTCCCAGCATCCTGTATGTCAGTGTGTAATGGAGGTCACCCAGCTTTCCCAGCATCCTGTATGTCAGTGTAATGGAGGTCACATAGCTTTCCCAGCATCCTGTATGTCAGTGTGATGGAGGTCATCCAGCTCTCCCAGTATCCTGTATGTCAGTGTGATGGAGGTCATCCAGCTCTCCCAGTATCCTGTATGTCAGTGTGATGGAGGTCATCCAGCTCTCCCAGTATCCTGTATGTCAGTGTAATGGAGGTCACACCTTGCAGACTTTACTGCACCAAGCAGCAGAATTACTACAGTTTAGGAGCCTATAGGAGGGAAAAGGGAAGGAAGTTGCCGGAAATGTGCAGAGCCTGAGATGTCTGTCTGGCAGGTTCTGAAGACACGAATTGTAGCTGCAAGAAATCATCATGGTGGTCCGGGCCGGATGGAGGAAAAGGAAAATGGCGCCTCAGATCAAAGAAGACGTCACCTGTGAGTCCCTGTACGATGATTTTGTATTCAGTTGAACTCTTAGGGGTGCAACGCTGCTCTATGCCATAATACACACACTGCTTCTTCCTAATAACCCGATTCCTGATAAAAGCCCCCCTTCCTTCTCCAGGGATGAATTGAGTGAGGTCGGGGGGGGGGGGGGGGGTCGCTTTTATCAAGATTCGCCCTGTTGCCAAAATGATCTAAAAACTGCCCTGGTCCTGCGGCCCCCTCCCCCATCCTCAGCGTCCCCTGCGGCATCCGTCCCCTCCTTCCCCTGTCCTGCGGCTCCCGTCCTCCGCGCCCCCTGCGGCTCCCACCCTGTCCTGTATCCCCCTGCGGCCTCTGTCTCCGTCCCGTGTCCCCCTGCAGCCCGTGTCCCCGTTCTGTGTCCCCCTGCGGCCTCCGTCTCCATCTCCCGTGTCCCCCTGCGGCCCCCGTCCCCGTTTTGTCTCCCCCTGCGGCCTCCGTCTCTGCGGGGTCCCTGTCCCCTACCATCACCATCAGTGCCCCCACAGACCAGAGAGAAGAGGAAGGCGGGCACAGAAGCCACACAGGACCAGAGGACAGAGCAGGAACCAGGACAGGTGAGATTACCCCAGAGAACTACAACCCCCACTATGTCCTGGTAACAGTTCATGATGGGAGATGTAGTTTTACAGCCTGTGGACATTCAAGTTGCAGAACTACAACCCTCATCATTTCCTATTGATGGTTCATAGTGGGGATTGAAGTTCTGCAGGGGATTAGAGGTTGACATAGTATAGGAGGGGGGAGGCAGTGGCACAGTAGAACTACTTCTCCCAGCATGCTGTGTGGTAATATTCAGGACTACATCCCCCAGCTTTGTGTATAGGGTGGGCTGTAGAACTACATCTCCCATCATGGTGTGTGGTAACATACAGGACTACATCTCCCAGCATAGTGTGGGGTAATATACAGGACTTCATCTCCCCGCATAGTGTGGGGTAATATACAGGACTACATCTCCCAGCATAGTGTGGGGTAATATACAGGACTACATCTCCCCGCATGGTGTGTGGTAATATACAGGACTACATCTCCCAGCATAGTGTGGGGTAATATACAGGACTACATCTCCCCGCATGGTGTGTGGTAATATACAGGACTACATCTCCCAGCATGGTGTGTGGTAATATACAGGACTACATCTCCCAGCATAGTGTGGGGTAATATACAGGACTACATCTCCCCGCATAGTGTGGGGTAATATACAGGACTACATCTCCCATCATGGTGTGTGGTAACATACAGGACTACATCTCCCAGCATAGTGTGGGGTAATATACAGGACTACATCTCCCAGCATAGTGTGGTGTAATATACAGGACTACATCTCCCCGCATGGTGTGTGGTAATATACAGGACTACATCTGCCAGCATAGTGTGTGGTAATATACAGGACTACATCTCCCAGCATAGTGTGGGGTAATATACAGGACTACATCTCCCCGCATAGTGTGGGGTAATATACAGGACTACATCTCCCATCATGGTGTGTGGTAACATACAGGACTACATCTCCCAGCATAGTGTGGGGTAATATACAGGACTACATCTCCCAGCATAGTGTGGGGTAATATACAGGACTACATCTCCCAGCATAGTGTGGGGTAATATACAGGACTACATCTCCCCGCATAGTGTGGGGTAATATACAGGACTACATCTCCCAGCATAATGTGGGGTAATATACAGGACTACATCTCCCAGCATAGTGTGGGGTAATATACAGGACTACATCTCCCCGCATAGTGTGGGGTAATATACAGGACTACATCTCCCAGCATAGTGTGGGGTAATATACAGGACTACATCTCCCAGCATAATGTGGGGTAATATACAGGACTACATCTCCCAGCATAGTGTGGGGTAATATACAGGACTACATCTCCCCGCATAGTGTGGGGTAATATACAGGACTACATCTCCCAGCATAGTGTGGGGTAATATACAGGACTACATCTCCCAGCATAATGTGGGGTAATATACAGGACTACATCTCCCAGCATAGTGTGGGGTAATATACAGGACTACATCTCCCCGCATAGTGTGGGGTAATATACAGGACTACATCTCCCAGCATAGTGTGGGGTAAAATACAGGACTACATCTCCCAGCATAATGTGTGGTAATATACAGGACTACATCTCCCAGCATAGTGTGGGGTAATATACAGGACTACATCTCCCAGCATAGTGTGGGGTAATATACAGGACTACATCTCCCCGCATGGTGTGTGGTAATATACAGGACTACATCTCCCAGCATAGTGTGTGGTAATATACAGGACTACATCTCCCCGCATAGTGTGGGGTAATATACAGGACTACATCTCCCAGCATGGTGTGGGGGTATTATACAGGACTACATCTCCCCGCATAGTGTGGGGTAATATACAGGACTACATCTCCCATCATGGTGTGTGGTAACATACAGGACTACATCTCCCAGCATAGTGTGGGGTAATATACAGGACTACATCTCCCAGCATAGTGTGGGGTAATATACAGGACTACATCTCCCAGCATAGTGTGGGGTAATATACAGGACTACATCTCCCATCATGGTGTGTGGTAACATACAGGACTACATCTCCCAGCATAGTGTGGGGTAATATACAGGACTACATCTCCCAGCATAGTGTGGGGTAATATACAGGACTACATCTCCCAGCATAGTGTGGGGTAATATACAGGACTACATCTCCCAGCATAGTGTGGGGTAATATACAGGACTACATCTCCCAGCATAGTGTGGGGTAATATACAGGACTACATCTCCCAGCATAGTGTGGGGTAATATACAGGACTACATCTCCCCGCATAGTGTGGGGTAATATACAGGACTACATCTCCCAGCATAATGTGGGGTAATATACAGGACTACATCTCCCAGCATAGTGTGGGGTAATATACAGGACTACATCTCCCCGCATAGTGTGGGGTAATATACAGGACTACATCTCCCAGCATAGTGTGGGGTAATATACAGGACTACATCTCCCAGCATAATGTGGGGTAATATACAGGACTACATCTCCCAGCATAGTGTGGGGTAATATACAGGACTACATCTCCCCGCATAGTGTGGGGTAATATACAGGACTACATCTCCCAGCATAGTGTGGGGTAATATACAGGACTACATCTCCCAGCATAGTGTGGGGTAATATACAGGACTATTTCACATAATAGGAGTTGTAGTTTTGCAACAGATAAGACGATGACAGGGTACACAAGGGGGAGATGGTGGCACAGTAGACTAGCGGCTATGTGGGTGCATGTGTATATGTAGGGCTTGCAACACATTGCCAGAGGCAGCATTCCTTCCAGGAGTATGCTGAGGAGGGGGGCCCCATACAGTTTTTTGCTATGGGGCCCCATGAATCCTAGTTACGCCCCTGGGCAACACAATACCTTAATAAAAGTTTTCCCGGACTTCTCCTTTAATTTTTAGGATCCATACCTATAGGGAAAATATAAGGTGATAAGTTGATGACTGACATACATGTCTCTTTCCATTCAAGCCTTTAGAGGGTCACAGAAAAAGCTCCATACTTATTTGTATCTGAAATTGCTCCATGTTGATCTATAGTTAATCCCCTTTTCTTCCATTTAATATTCTGTTTTTATCCACTACATTCAATCCAGAAATTTTTCGGCAACACATCTGGCTCAGAAGCTGTGCTCATAGTACAAGTTCTCATTGAAAGATCTGCATTTCTCTTGTTAAGTTCCTCTTCAGATCTCTATTCCCCAGAAGGTTCTGTATTCTGGCTGCATTCCTGTTCCATTGCTTCTCCCTGCTAATAATGAACAAAATGTCACTCTTTCCTTCCAGGCTTTACTTCACCTCGTCATTGTCATTGCAGGTGGTAGAACAGAAAAGGGAAAAATGAAGTGCTCCGGTAGCATGTATTGGAAGAATATAAAGTTCATAAATATTCTATGCATCAACTTTATATGTGCAAAAGTTCAGAACTTCCTCCTGTTGACAATTTCATCATTTGCTGCAGAGAGTGCTGGGAATTTTTCAATGTTTAGAGAATTATGTGCCATCTATTTTCCCTGTAGGATACTATTCAGTTATTTCTGTATTCATCTCTACCCCTTTACCTTGCTCGTGCTGTTTTTTCGTTGCTCGTTTTTTTTCTTAAAGAACCGTAACATATTTCTTTTAGAAACAAAGTAAAGAGTTAGGTTACTATAATTGATACATTAGCGGTCAAAAGTTTTACAACATCTCAATTTTTTTTTTTTTTTTTTTAAAGGGGTTATTCAGTGCTACAAAAACATGGCCATTTTGCACCACTCTTGTCTCTAGATTGGGTGGGGTTTAAAACTCAGCTCCATTTAAGTAAATGGAGCTTAACTGCAAACAACACCTGAACTGGAGACAAGAGTGAGATAAAAGGGGCCATGTTTTTGTAGTGCTGGATAACCCCTTTAATAGTTGCACAGTGTAATGTATCAATTGTACATGAATGAAAGTAAAGAGAAAATTGCTTCCCAATGTGGTTGCAGAACTTCCCACAAAGTGTTGAGTGGACTTGCCAAACTGTTTGGGTTCGGCAATGTTCTCCAACCCAAGCGTTTTGCATTTGACTCCCGATGCTTGGAGAAGTTGGATGCCGCCCTAGGACTGCCAACAAAACATAGATGCAGCCTATGGCACATGGCTGTATCCCAGGGTTCCCTAGGGCAACATCCAGCCTCTCCAGAAACTGGGAGTCAAATTTTGAGAGTTCGTAGGGCATTGCTGAACCCAAACAGTTCAGCAAGGCTGCTCAACTCTACTTGTAGGTTGCTTTGCTTTTACCCTTTAACCCTTAGAGGACCGGGCCAATTAAAATTTTTGCGTTTTCGTTTTTCCCTCCTTGTGCTTAAAAGGCCATAGCACTTGCATTCTTTCACCTAGAAACCCACATGAGCCCTTATTTTTTGCGCCACTAATTGTACTTTGCAATGACAGGCTGAATTTTTTTCATAAAGTATACTACGAAACCAGAAAAAAATTCAATGTGTGGTGAAATTGAAAAAAAAAACGCATTTCTTTTATTTGTTTTTTTTTTCGTTTTTAAGCCGTTCACCCAGGGGTAAAACTGACTTGTTATATATGTTCCTCAAGTCGTTACGATTACAGCGATATGTAACATGTATAACTTTTATTGTATTTGATGGGCTGTAAAAAATTCAAACCATTGTTAACAAATATATGTTCCTTAAAATCGCTCCATTCCCAGGCTTATAGCGCTTTTATCCTTCGGTCTATGGGGCTGTGTCAGGTGTCATTTTTTGCGCCATGATGTGTTCTTTCTATCGGTACCTTGATTGCGCATATGCAACTTTTGCACTTTGGGATTTATTTGCGCTTACGCCTTTTACCGTGCAAGATCAGGAATGTGATTAATCAATAGTTTGGGCGACTACGCACGTGGCGATACCAAACATGTTTATTTATTTATTTATAACATGGGAAAAGGGAAGTGATTCTGACTTTTATTAGGGGAGGGGGCTTTTTACTAATAATAACACTTTATTTTTTACTTTTACACTTACACTAGAAGCCTTCCTGGGGGACTTCTAGTATAAGTGCTTTGATCTCTCATTGAGATCTATGCTGCATAGATATGCAGCATAGATCGATGAGATAGGCACTTTGATTGCTTCCGGCTGTTGCAAGATGTGTGGATCGCTCCTCTGGGACAACGTCCACTTCATGCTTAATGGGGTTTAAAAGGAAGCGTCTGCAGAAAACTGACATGCCACTAGGGATCCCCGCCAGAGTTTATTCCCTCAGTGGCAGCACTATGTAAGTACCGTAGTAATCATGGCCGTGATCACTACGGTACTTACGTAGTGTGAACATAGCCTAATACTGTACACTGAACAATTTTACTATTAAGTGGCCAACCTGTGGCTCACCAGCTGTTTTTAAAAGATAACTTCCAGCATGGCCTGACAGCTGCAGGGTTAAAGGGACACTAATACAAGTCTACTCACTGGCCACTTGAGTCCATTCCAGTCTACTTGAGGTCCATTCGCTGTGGAGTGGATCCTCATTTTAGATTGAAGAGAGCCTGAATGCACAATGATTACATAAATAAAATGCAAAAAAATTGTGACCTCAAGATAATTTCTTTATGTAACATTTTCCCAAATATTAGGGTTGCGCCAGAGGCCTTGTGTCTGGCAGGGTATTTAGATATTGGAACAACAACCAAAGAGCACAGCTCATTTGGTACAGTATATGGATGCTGTATTGGTCAATGGTTCTAGAGCATTAGAGATGAGTGCAACTCTAACATACTCAAGTACGATCTTTAGCATTTGAATACCAGTGGATGAAGAAGTTGGATGCAGCCCTAGAGGGTCCAGGAAAACATGTATTCATGTTTTTTTCGGACTCCCTAGGGCTGTAACCAACTTCGACCCACTTGACCATACTTGAGTTACACTCATCTCTACTAGCTATGGCTGTTTTGCAGTTAGCAGCCAGGAAGCCATATGCAGGCCCCCAGCAGGTAAGTGTATGATATAATTAACCCCTTGAGATAACAGCTGTACGGTATGATGTTTCCAAGCGGGTGTGGTTATAGACAATAGAAGATATAATCACTTTCATGGTCCTCCAACAATGAGCCATCACATATACTGTATTAGTTTAGTACCTTTCATACTATCTAATAAGTAGCAGGAAGTCAAGGGCCACTTTTGGTCTGGCATTGGGCCCCTGTGCTGCACACAATGTACAGTATGTCTGCTCCTTTTTGTAAGGATTCATTAAAAGGGTTATCCAGTGCTTCAAAAACATGGCCACTATTTTCCGGAGACAGCAGCGCTTTTGTCTCCAGGTGTGGTTTGCAATTAAGCTCCATTCACTTCAATGGAAATAAAAAGCAAAACCCCGCCTAAAACTAGAGACAAGAGCAGTGCTGTCTCTGGAAGAAAGTGGCCATGTGTTTGTAGTGCTGGATAACCCCTTTAAGCAGTTTTTGATGTTACAGAATATAAAATATAAAAGAAACATCTAAATCTGCGCCAAGGCCAATTATTTTTCGGAATGTCAGAACTTTATACACAAGTCTGTGGTTATATTTCTATAATTTTGCCATCATGTGTTTATGTCGCCTTTTACTTAAATCAGCAATAAGAACTTTGCTGTAAGCATATTCTAGACAAACTTTAAATGTGTTTACACAAATGCCATCCCTCAAAGCTTCATGCAAAAGTAATTGCATTTATATATAAAATAGCAAAAGTTTTGTGCAGTGTCAGCATGACATAGTAAGGTCAGTAACGGGAGAATGCTATGTGACTCTGTAAAGATAACCAAAAGTTATGAGTTATATACTAGGAGAAGAACTTTTATATATAAAGGAGTCAATGTGCATTGGAAGTTCTGTCTATGTACAGTGTTAAAACTTTGGGGTATTTTTACTTTCCAAGGATTGATTTAAAATTCCAGCTCCTGTCTTTTTCGAAAGATCAGTGTTCCAAACAGATGTGTTTGAATCTTACATACTGCTGCTAGTCATCATACCATGACCAAGTGGGTTGATCAGAAAAAATATGGCAAGTACTTTAAAAGCAACCAACCAAGTCATTTTTGGTAAATAAAATGTTATGGAGTCAACATTATACTTAAGCTCCGATTTCTTTTTTGTTGAAATGTATTATGTTGGCGGTTTTTAGGCCAATGAAGAGATTATAATGAGATCCGTAGCAAGTTTAAGTAAAAATTTACTCTATGAACACTTCTCATGTCAAAATGAGCAGAATCTACTCGAAATTCTACCCACAAAAAAAATGAGCAGTCTTGACTCCCATAGGTTCCTATTGGCTTTAGCGCATTAGTGCACTCGGCGGAATTTTCCATCCTGAAATTCCGTTGAGGATCCACGTTCCACCAGAAGAATTGACATGTCAATTCTTTGGGCGGATTCTGCTAAAGGAATCCTATAGAAGTCAATGGGGCTTGAATTCTGCTTCAATTCCACTTGCATTCTGCACAAATTCCGCTCAAATTCTGCTCGAGCTGAATATGCGAGGAATTTCAAGCAGAATCCGTGCAAATTCTGTAGTGTGCACATACCCTAACTCTGAGAAGCTTCTGATCTTGTTTCCTTGCCCGGTACTTGAGCTTATACAAAACTCTCAAAGAGGGAAAAGATCAAGATCAAGAGGGACAAGAGTAGCTCAAAATGCAAAAAGCTGCACTTAGTTTAAAAAGGCAATTGTGGAAATGGTATAACCACATTGGTGACTCATATCAGCAGATTTTACAAACTAGTGATTATTTTAATATGTGTGCCGAAACAAATAAACAAAAAATCATAACAAAGGTACTACATGTACATGAATCTTGTGGGGGTAACACAAAACATTCAGTGGTGCTATTGATGGACCCTCACCTGGAGCGAATGTGTTCTGGGCCAGTAGCATAAAGATATAGCAAGTTGTTGCCTCAACCTGTCCAGGAAACTGATGTCAGATTGAGAGATGTCATCAGATAGGAGCCCTTTTGTACCAGGAGGACACAAATGGGCAAGGGATGAAATAGCATGATTGTTGTCACAGCCATTGCGGCAGCTTTTACCTGTGGCAACAGCCACGTTGTGCTCCCTAGCCGCGGCTGCACTGTCCCTTGCTGCGCCCGTGTTTCCCCTCGGGCGGTCCGGCGGGCTCTGGCTTCCCTGGGCAGCTTCTCCTTCCCTCTTAGCCGGCGCTTGCATCCCCGTCTTCTAGGGCCTGCGCACAGGGACTCTGCTTATATTTAAAGGGACAGTACATCCCTGATTGGTTGCACCTAATCACCTTCCACACTATAAATACCTGCACCTGTCTTGCCCTTGCTTTGTTGGAACCACACGCAAGGGAAGCATTCAGAGGCTCCAACTTCTGTTGTTTCCTGGCCATTGTTTCCTGCCCGTGCTTCCAACCCGTGTCGCTGCTGGAGCAGCTACGTCATCGCTAACGGTGGTACAGCGGATCCACGACACGCGTTGTTAAAGCTGTTTTCTTAAAAAAATTTAGGACAGTGTGTTTCAAAGGTTTTTTTCCCCTCTTCATCAGAGATACATATGTACCTTAAGGAGGGAAATAACCTTTGAAACACTTTGTTCTGAATTTTATTAATAAAACAACAATGCTATTTCATCTATAGCCCATACTAGTTTCCATGAAGTATAAAGGCTCCGTCTTTGGGATAAGATTGCACCACAAACTTTGCTGTTTTTTTCCAAACCAAAGCAAGTCCTGCATGCCATATTTTATCTGTATTCCTCCGAAGTTGACCTTTAGGGTCTCGTTGTTCTCTCAACATCTTCAGGTCTTCATCTATAGCCTGAAATACAGAGCAGTTTTCCTAAAATTAATTTGGGACAATTTTTTTTATACTGGAGACCAGACTACCAGGAGTTCCACACTTCTGATCCCAGCAGTAGATCTAAGTGTTTAGCATTTGTTATATTTCACATTCAATTACTGATGCTTGTTCCGCATGTGCCAGAAAGTTAGTTCAGCAGAAAAAAATTAAGAGTTTGCTAAGGGGAACATTTCGCTTCATGTATAATTATGCTTCCTGAGTTCTCTAATTTATATTACAGCCTTTTCTGTTGTTGGCTGTTAATTAGGTAGGATGTTTATACAGTGAGCAGTTTGCAAGTAAAGCCAAAGCAGGTGTGATCGCTTGGTAAAAAAAACATTGCCAAAAAAATTTAAAGGAATAACTCTTCTATTCTCTCTTCAAATTAGCATATTAGAAATTGCACATGGCGTAATACATCTCCCATTGAATAGGTATTCTGGATGCCAACGAGTCATTCATTAACTCTATAGAAAAAACAGGCACAGCAAAAACTGGAAGAGGAACTGAGATGTGTTATATTCTCTTCTGGAGGAGATACATGTGTGATACATAATAAGTCATGAGAGGCAATTTCATCTTTTTTTAATAAAATGGAATTTGATTTATTTTTTTCCATTTAAGATCTTTGATTAAAAAAAAAAAGAAAAATGGTGATAGATTGGGCCATAGCAGGCGCCCTAGTCAAGATGCATTTGATATGGATTCCTATAGAGCCATGTGTATGGGACCCTAAGGAAGAAGTCTCATCAGGGAAAGCTTTGATTCTCATAACTTCTCATAGGAGAGCTCTCAGAAAATCATATTTCAGACATTGTGCATTTCCTGAATATGCAGAATGGAACACTATACAATTTGAAAGATTAAAAAAAAGTTTGAATACATTTGAATTATATTTTTAATGATATTCAATTCCTGAAATTTTATCTTAACCCCTTAAGGACCGGGCTAATTTTCATTTTTGCGTTTTCGTTTTTTCCTCCTTGTGTATATAAGGCCATCGCAGTTGAATTTTTACACCTATGGACCCACATAAGCCCTTATTTTTTGCGTCACTAATTGCACTTTGCAATGACAGGCTGAATTTTTGCATAAAATATGCTGCGAAACCAGAAAAAAATTATATGCGTGGTGAAATTGAAAAAAAAAACAAAACGGAATTCTTTGTCTTTGGGGGGGCTTTGTTCTTACACCGTTTGTCCTATGGAAAAACTGAATTGTTATGTATATTCCTCAAGTCGGTATGATTAAAACGATATGCAACTTTATAACTTTTATATTAATTGATGGCTCGTAAAAAATTAAAACCTTTTACAGAAAATAAACATTCCTTAAAATTGCTCTATTCCCAGGCTTATAGCGCTTTTATCCTTTGGTCTATGGGGCTGTCTGATGTGTAATGTGTTCTTTCTATCTGTACCTTGAGTGCGCATATGTGACTTTTTGATCGCCTTTTATTACAATTTTTCTGAATTTGATGCGACCAAAAATGCGCAATTTTGGACTTTGGAATTTTTTTGTGCTTACGCCGTTTACCATGAGGAATTAAATAAATATATATTTTGGGGCGATTACGCACGCAGCGATACCAAACATGTTTATTTATTTATTTTTATTTATAACATGGGAAAAGGGGGGTGATTTGGACTTTTATTAGGGGAGGGGGTTATTTATTAACAAAAACACTTTATTCTTTTTTCACCAACAGTAATTAGAAGTCCCCTGGGGGACTTCTATATACACAGCACTGATCTCCCATTGAGATCAATGCTGTGTATATAATAGAGCACCGATCCATCAGATTGGTGCTCTAGTATAATGGTCTGCTGCAGACAATCTAAATGGATTGCTAAGCCACGTCATTCCGATGCTGAGCCCCGGACGGCTCATTAGAATGGATCTCCCCTCCGCGATCGCATTGCTGGGGGGGAGATCCCCCACTAGACACAAGGGACAGGGGCCACATATACTATCCAAATGCAGCTGTCAACTTTGACAGCTGCATTTGAAAAGTTAATTAGCCAGCCGCCGCGGCTAATACCTGTGGTCCTTGGCTGCCCATAGCAACCGGGGACCGCGGGCTGCAGAGAGGGCTCACGCTGGGAGCCCTCTCTGTTTACCCTTAACGGCATCGTTAAGGGGTTAAAGGGGTCCTCTCTAAAAGACATCCAATCCTTACACTCTATCATATCGATTCCCTTTTTAGTGAGCCCCGATTTTACCAGGGCTATGAATATGTGAAAGCTGAGCTCTGATTGGTTGCCATGGGCAACAAAGGACATTACATTCCTACTGTAAGGGCCCTATTGCAGAGTGATAATCTGCCGAATTAGCTAAAAAAAATAAAAAAATAAAAATCATCTATTGATTGTTTGTCTTTTAACATGTTCAACAATCATTGGCTACCAGCTGCACATGACTGTGTGTAATGGCAATGCATGGCCGAGTAATCTGTAAAGTAAAATAATAAACTTTATACTTACCTGTCTCTGGTGTCCTTCTAGATTCATCCAGCTCACGGCAGCTGCTGCTGGCTCTGCTAAAGCCAGTCTCTGAAGTGACAGGTCGCTCAGCCAATCACTGGTCACAGCACTGTCCTGGCTCTGCCAGTGATTGGCTGGACGGCCTGTCACTTCAAAGATGGCTCTAGAAGTGCCAACGGCGGCAGTGGTGACTGGTGAGAAGCTAGAAGGACACCAGGGAGTGTGGTGAGGTAAAGTATATACTTTATTATTTACTATATACAGGAAGGGCTGCACAGACATTGATAACAATATATATACAGCCCATATATGCTTAAAGTGTTGGACTGGCCCACCAGAGGACCAGAGGATCCTCCGGTGGGCCTTCAGCTTTAGAACCTGTAAAAACACTGACTGACATATTGTTTCTCACTGGTTCTTCATTGGTGGGCCCCAAGGATGTTTTCCTTTTGTGGGCCCCAGATACCCCAGTCCGACACTGCCTGCTTCACAATCATTGAGCCATCCAATAGGCTTGGTAAGTGAGTGCCAATTTAGCAGATCACCACTGACTTACATGATATGGTGGGTTGTGTAATACAGCCCTAGGACTGCTGGATGAACCCCCCCCCCCCCCCCCCCCCCCAATGATCTCTACTTGTGACTTCCATCCTTCCCATGTTTGAGCCGTCCTTGTGTTACATCCAGCACATTTCCCCTGCTGAGGACATAACATGAGTAAAAGCCTAACTGCAAATATCAACTGTATGTCAAGGGTGGAACCAATGACAAATCTTACATTTCCAGGACATAGATATTTTGGGGCATTTTTTTTTATAGACATTGAGGGGATTTATAAAAAAAAATAATTTTTTTAATAGAGATGACTGAATCACTTGAAAATTTGTTCCGCAAAGTTTGCAAATTTGCAAATATTCACGAAACGCATACAAACAAATCTCATTAAAACAGGCAAACTATAGTAGCTACAATAGTGGGACTATTACAGAATAGTGATTTTTTTTTCCAGTAGCTGTTGTTGTGTTTTTAAAATGTCAATCAGCCTGTCAATCATTCAATTTCCAGCATGGACAGTAGTGGACGTTGGTTGATCAGCAGTGTATTATCATTTTTTTTCCAGGACAGCAGTGGACATTGGTAAATGAGCACCCAGTGAGTTATGAGTTAAGATGGACACTGTGTTCATGTGACTTCCTGTAATGCACACCCAGCACCCAGTGACTTCCTATAATGCACACCCAGCACCCAGTGACTTCCTATAATGCACACCCAGCACCCAGTGACTTCCTATAATGCACACCCAGCACCCAGTGACTTCCTATAATGCACACCCAGCACCCAGTGACTTCCTATAATGCACACCCAGCACCCAGTGACTTCCTATAATGCACACCCAGCACCCAGTGACTTCCTATAATGCACACCCAGCACCCAATGACTTCCTATAATGTACACCCACCACCCAGTGACTTCCTATAATGCACACCCAGCACCCAGTGACTTCCTATAATGCACACCCAGCAACTTCCTATAATGTACACCCACCACCCAGTGACTTCCTATAATGCACACCCAGCACCCAGTGACTTCCTATAATACACACTCAGCACCCAGTGACTTCCTATAATGTACACCCAGCACCCAGCAACTTCCTATAATGCACACCCAGCTCACAGTGACTTCCTATAATGCACACCCAGCACCCAGTGACTTCCTATAATGCACACCCAGCACCCAGTGACTTCCTATTATGCACACCCAGCACCCAGTGACTTCCTATAATGCACACCCAGCACCCAGTGACTTGGTATAATGAACAACAGTCACCCAGTTACTTGGTATACTGGACAATGGCGTCCCTGCTCCCACAGAAAACCACCCACAATCCCCCTCCTCTCTGTCCCTATTTCTCTGTATTTCTCTCCCTGCTACAACCCACTATACACAGCCGACTGGCCGCCTCCAGGAAGCCAATCACCTTATATAGAGGGGGAGGTGCTGACATCACAGTGAGGTTTGCAGCTGATTGGACGGGATTATAGATAATCCCTTGCTCCCACCAAAAGAACCAAAAGTTCTGTAAGCTAAGATGTGCGGCTGCCATGTTTCATGAATTTGTGAAGCGAATCTGGCTTATTCGCGAATTGCTACAAAGTGAATTTAATGCCTGATTCGCTGTGAATGGGAATTCGTCAGATTTGCTTTTTTATTGTAATCTACTAGGGGTGCATAAACATATGCAAAAATCCAGTTGCAGATAAAGCCTGCCAGTGACTAGTTTACATCAGCCATCTTGTTTACATGCAGCCAGGGACTTGTTTACATGCAGCTTAATTCCATTCAAGAGGCTGAGCAACAGCAATAAACCACTGACAGCCATTGATATGTGCTCTTTAGTTAAAAAAAAAAAAAAAAAAAGCTTCTCCTGTGTGATCTTAGTCCTCAAACTCACTGGCAAAAATATGGTCACAGTCCCCTGCGTAGAAAGGCTTTATGCTGCATTTTCATCCCGAAACATTGAAAGATTAAACAAGCTTCAAAAAGCAAAATACGACAATTGTGGCTTTCATTCTCAATCTTGCTGCACAAAGCAGCATTACAGTCCATAAGTCAGCGGTTGCATACAAAAGACCCTAACATTTCATCCTGCCAGCTGTCGTTGGCAAGCAGCACTGGATACGTCTTTCGGTCTTTTTAAACTGAACATGAAATACACTGATGTGAGGTGAAAAAAATACTTCTATCGGGAAAGAATAAGAGGAAGTTGTAGATCAAATCACTTGGCTCCGCTCCGATGTTCTGGGTCACATTTTGGTAATACATTTCAGTCAATCAAACTCAACTGAGTATATAAAGGACACTTTACTTGTGAAAATGCAAATCCATTTGTGTATATGGATATAAAAAAATTTGTGTAAGTTTTTCCCACTTATTCCACAATTTTCAAACGTGTCTTTCTACTAGGTGGAGCCAGAGGCATTTTTAGGTTTTCAAAGGGACAGGAGCTTCTGTTGGAATAAAGAATATCCAGGGTCAGATATTGACTGGTTGGTGCCAGAGGAGGCCATGATTAGAATAGGCTCAAAGCAGTAAAATGTAACTGTGGGTCCAGGGAAAAAAAACAAAAACAAACAAAACACTTTTTTTTGTTTATGTGTCTCCCAAAAAATGTAAAAATGTTGGAATTGTATTTTTCAAGCTTAAATTTTCCGATAGAGTTCAAAATTTACATCAGAAAAATGTCAGTAATTAACCTTTTGTTTAAAGAGGAACTGTCGGGATTTTTTTTTTAAAAACAATGGAATTTGCAAGATTGCAAGCAGTTTTGCAATATACTCTTTATTTTTTTATGTTTATACATATGACCATTAGGTGGTGTCTCCCTTCACTGTGCATATGTACAGCATCTGGGCGTCCACATTTCGTAGCAGAGAAACCTGGGGGTGCTCACATTGTATGGTCGGCTCTCCTGTTGTAACCATACCATGACATTATACTGATTGAATGTAAGCATGCAGAGCTGATAATAGAATTAGCAAATTATATAATTAGTCTAAGTTAATTGCCTTCAGTTGATATACAACCTGCATGATGAACAGGTGTCTTTCCTGGTTTGAGCGCACAAAGGACAGGGACTTCCTGTATTTGGTCTCTTTTTTTAAAAAGAGAAAAGACCAAATATCAGCATGGAGGGAGCATGGACCCCAGTTTGTCTGTTTGTATAACATTGATTGAAACATAGAAAACCTAAAAAAGAATATATTGCAAAAGTGCTTGCAATCAGAACCCGTGTTAATTTCTTTATAAGAAAGTTTTCAACTATAACTACATTTAAATTTTTTTGGTAATAATGTAATTTCTATATTATAAATTTAGCTGTTTACATTCTGGCCACTGCACCTGTTATTGAGCTGATGGTTCCTGTCTTGTAAAAATCACTTTCATCAGCTTCCTCCATCACAGACAGAGTTATAATGGAAGGTGGCGCCAAAAAGATAGATAAGATAGGTTCAGCCCATTCACAATAGTTAATCATCATTGCTCACTCTCCACTTTCCTGCACCGGTCACAGAGCTTGCCTAGAAAACTCTCCCACTGAAGTAATTTGGGTCTGCTCTATACTATTATGCCCATGTTTTGGCACAACAACAAAAAAGACCTGTCGTGTATTATTACTTGTACACCCAAAAATTCATACAAAAATATTTATTAGGTAATTCTAAATAAGAACAACATACACCAAGACAAATGCATTAAAAACATCTAAAATCACATAACTTCAAGGGGCCCTTGGTACATCTAAGAGAAAATCCCAGGACACAACAACATGTACTGTACAATACAAGGGACCAAATCCTGGATGGTTTGCAAAAAGTATATATGGATCATACAGCACCTAAGCTTGTGGATGGTGTGGAGAACCTCACATAAAGTAAGGGTGGTTGAAAGTATCACTTTAACCAATTGAGGATCAAACACATTTTTAACTTTTTTTTGCCTAGGACTCAACGCGCTATAATTTCTTTTCCTGTCTTGATCCATCAGCAAATACAGAGAAGGATCAGCACCCTGTAGACAGAAACAGATAAGCAGAAAGAATATTTTAATTGATAATGTCGGATTACTGCCATATTTACAATGTAAGTAATTAGAGATGAGCGAAGCAGCCGGAAATTCGTTTTGTGAGCTTCGTGAATTTTCAGTCAAACCGAATTTCATTAAAACAACCCAAACTATGGTAGCTATAGTACTGGGACTATTATTGAAGGGCAAATTTGTTAAAGCATGTTGTTGTAAAACTGTCAAAATTTGGAAAATCAGAATTGAAAAAAAAAAGTCAATCATCCAGTCACTCATCCAATTTCTGCCATTCCTCTTCTCTCTGTCCCTATATCACTCTGTTAGTCTCTCCCTGCTCTGCTCTAACTGCCTGCTGCCATCCTGCTCTCTCCTCCACACACAGCCGATTGCCCACCTCCATTACCGAACCTCCTTATATAGAGGGGCCTGCAGTTTATTAGATGTGCGCTAGGGATTATGGTTAATCCCTTTCTCCTGCCCAATGACAATCCAGACAGCATGTTTTTTGTGAATTTCCTTAACAAATTGGTGGGAAATTGCATGATTTGCAGAAAATCTTGATTTGTCAGATTCACTTTGCTCATCTCTATAAGTAATGTACCTGTACAGCATGACACCTACTGCTCTTTCTTAAAAATTAAGATCAGGAACAAACTGATTCTATTCTAGAGAATAATCATTCCAAATACCCTTGGGGTAGATTAAGGCAGTGACCACCTACACATGTATGATGCAACAAACAAAGTCAGCACCTCCTAACAAGGTCGTATAAATTGCAGGTGCAAATATGCTGTGAATGCAATGCAAATGAGAACAAGCACAAAAGTGGAGCAGCCCCCTGTGGGTACTAAGGTATATGCAGATGTGTACTATTTTTATAATCTAGATAGATTTACTATACTTTTGGATCCAACTTTGATCCTTTTGATTAAACTATGTCACATAATTGATCGCATGCCGTGTGACTAAGTGATGAAACCGAGAGGGAGCCCTATATTACAAGCCAGTATAACGAGAGATTTATGCAGTAGATGGGCTCCCACTCTTTTGATTTATCTTATATATAAATTGGACGCGGACCGCCGGGGGTCGCGTAACTACTCGTTCATGGGAAATAATTGCAATCCCCGATCCCTATCACGAACGGGGTTCAGCGGGTTACCCGCACCTGTCGGCGAAGGGTAGACACACGCTGGTCCATTCAGTGTAGCGCGCGTGCAGCCCCGGACATCTAAGGGCATCACAGACCTGTTATTGCTCGATCTCGTGTGGCTGAACGCCACTTGTCCCTCTTATATATAAATGTATATTATTATTGTAAACCCATAATTGTTGTTCTATAATAAGTCTCCAAGGTCATTGACAATCCTGATCTGTTTTCACTATAGAAATCACTTTTCTAGTAACAATGGACAATGAAAAGTCTAATCCATTAACGACTATTGATACAACCAATATTTTATAAATAATAATTTAAAATACTTTTATTTTATGTTTCTTTGTATTATTTTACATTCCCATTTTATAATATTTTATCGTTGCTGACACTGAACTTTCGGTACAATGTGATTTTGAAATGACAAACTGCTAGACATAGATATGAGACACAGATACAAGATGTAAGATCACTTTGAAGCGCTGGAGAACCTGTCAGCTGATAAATCCCTCTGATATAGCATTCTGTCTGGAATACAATGTGAAATTGGGAAACCTTAAGTAAAAATAGTTGATAGTAGATTACTAAATGTGTTCTTGTAAAAGACACCAGCCCCAGATATAAAATACTCTGACACCTAAAATATTATGGACTGAATGCATTTGACCAGCCAGGAATTTATAAGGCTATGTTCCCACTACGTGTAACACTGTCCGTTACATAGCAACGGACAGTGTTCTACTGACGGCCGCTGTATGGCATTCAGCACGTTCCTGCCGCTGATACTGCTGTATTGGCTGCAGGAACATTATTTTTTTACAATTGACTTCGGCACCGATGGGTGTGCCCGCAAATCAATTAGCCATTTACTTCAATGTAAAGTATGGCCGTGGGAACATAACCTAAAGTTGGCTAATCTGGAGGATTTATGGTTTAGATTTTTTTTTGTAAAATTATTGCAATTTACTGTTTAATCAGAAATAATATAAAATAGCCATAAGTAGCAACAGTAACAAAGACCCCAAAAAACAAACCAAATAAACACTTATTGGTATCCTGATTCCACTGGACGGATGTAGATCTGATGTACAATTGAAAGCGTGGAGACAGCACTCAGGTGAAAAAATGTCTAGTTTATTCACATCCTACTACAGCAACGTTTCGGCTAACACTCAACTCAACATCTATAGTACAGACCACAACATTTTATGAAACATCAATCAACTATCAATGGAAAGTGTATAGGGGTGTTAAATTTCTTACCAGAAAAGTGGATGCCCCAAACTACAGACAGTTTGCCTCTGATTAGACTGGAGGCGGAGTCTGAGAAGGTTTCCCAATCTTAACTCTTATACCCCTACAAGGTGGTGGGACCTTTTCCAGTTGGACTGACAGGAGCTAGATGCACGGTGGTACAGAACCTGACGAACTGAACTTTTGAAATGTTTGCTCATCTCTAATAACTTGTAGGGTTAGTTTTACAGTGTACACATCTAATATGAGACCAGCCTAACAGTGTAACTACAGGCTTTGCTAACACATAGTATTTCCGTCAGTCTTTTTCCAACCAAAACCAGGAGTGGAACTGACAGGGTAAAATTATTATGGAAAGATTTGCAGTTTCTGTTTTTTCAACCTAATTCTGGTTTTAGTTAAAAAAACAGACTGCCCTAAATACTGCGTGTGAACATAGTCATAGAGTGTGGTGCACTGACATTTCTGCATCTTATCAGTGTGGTTACCATACAGTGTCTCAGAACTGTTTGTACCTTCAAAAGTAAAGATGAGCGAATCACTTGGAAATTCATTTCACAAAGTTTGCGAATATTCACACAAATTCGCAAATATTCGCGGGGAGTGATCATTTTCGTGAATGTTCGTATGAACATGCCGCCAATTGTTTGTGTTCGCCAATGCGAACAATTTGTTTGGTGATCGGAATGGGTATAACAATCATTTCCGAACATGCAAATGTTTATCTTGTGATGTACGCAACTGCGTAATATTCACAACTGAGTAATATTCGCAATTGAGTAATGTACGCAACTGCGTAAGTATAAGCTACCATTTGCGGTCACTATTGCGAACACCATGTTTAGCGAATTTGCGAAGCGAATCTGGCGAATTCGCAAATCTCTGTGAAAAGAATTAAACGCCCAATTTGCTGCGAAACGGAATTCGTCAGATTCACTTCGCTCATCTCTATTCAAAAACAAATTTCGACCCAATTTTTTTGTGCTCGATTTTGATTGAATATGTAGACGTAGTCAGGCACCTCGGTAGATTTTCCCTTTGAGCAGGTCATGTACGGATGATCATATAGTACATCAAAAGCATCAATAGTTGTTCCTGGAACCATTTGTGGATGGTAAAGATGGACAGATCTAATAATCTGAATGCAGGACCAAGCCTGAGAGATGGAATTACATTACTTGCTATCCTAGGTCTGTTTGTCTTTTGTGCGCTGGATTTTACAGCCACACATATCATAGATCTTCATGATTTAGGCAGAAGTAACAGAGCTGAGTTTTCAATGTATCCGAGCTGAGTAGATCATTTTGAACCAGTCTTTGTGATACTAGAATTTGTTTTCTGTGCATTTTTGGGGATCTAATAAATTTTCAGTATTGTAGGGTTAAAAGGATATTTCGCAAAAAAAAACAAAAAACTATTTTTGATTGTCTAATAAATTAACATATACCTATAAATAAAGATATTTTACTATCCTTCTATGGTTTTCCGTGCTTTCCTTCTGCTCCTGATACAAACAGTTTGCTCTGTTCTCTCCACGGCCAGGAACGGCCGGTCTCTGAAAAGATCATCCTGGCCGGTACTGCAGTACCGGCTTGATGATCTTTATGGCCGCAGAGTTCTGATGAGGGCTGACATGGTTTTCTACGGCTGCTATTCAATGAATAGCGGCCGCAGAAAACTGACATGTCAGTTGTTTGCTGTGCCGCTAGGGATCCTGGCAAGAGCGTATACTATGAGTATACGCTCTGGCCAGGATCCCATAGAAGGAAAGGTAACAAATATTCTCGTAATAATCAGGGCCGTTGTACAATGCCCATGGTTTTACGAAAATATACATTGTGTGAACATAGCCTAAGGATGTTTTCTTTCTAGTCTTACACAGTGCTCTCTGCTGCCACCTCTGTCCATGTCAGGAACTGTCCAGAGCAGTAACAAATCCACATAGAAAAACCTCTACTGCTCTGGACAGTTCCTGACATGGACAGAGGTGGCAGCAGAGAACACTGTGTCAGACTGGAAAGAATACACCACTTCCTGCAGGGAATACAGCAGCTGATAAATAATGAAAAAATTTACATTTTTAAGTTGAAGTAATTTGCAAATTGATTGTTGCTTTGAAAAAAATAAAAATAAATAAATTGCCAGAGTACTCCTTTGAGTGAGAATGTAACACAAAAGAGAATGTCACATTCGTGAACACAATTATCTACAGTACCTGCATAAATAGACACAGAACCTGCTTTGTGTGGAGATGTTGACGACCTAAACTGAACACAATTATCCTCCACTCATTGGATGGTGAAGAAATGTGCCAGAGTCATCATACTGCATACAACAATAAGATAAATATGGTGTATTTCACATTAGCATAAATATCCCTATGAGAAATCTAGCAGTTATTCAAAGAAGTCCCCATGGGGACTAAAAAAAGAATAAAAAAAAGAATATAATAAAAAATAAAAAAATCTAAAAAAAGTACCACTTATTTCAAATAAACAAACAAAATATAACAAATATGTAATTATAATATAAATATATTTTAAATGATTCCATACAACGAATGACCTTTACAGAAAAAAGCCAGAATTGCATCAAAGCAGGCTGGTCGGTTATGCTTTGTGTGCAGCAGTCTCTGCAGAATGAGCGCTCATTACTATCGCTGCTTGTTCTGCTAGTTAGGGAGCGGTAATAGTAACAAGAATATACAGTACACGGGCGGCAACTCTGTATCAATAGTGCTGCTGTGTTAGCAGCAGCGCTTGGTTAGAGTGCTGGGGGTGGCGGTGATCATGGCTTGGATAACCCTTAAGTTCCTGATTCAAACATTGGGGTCAGCAGAGAGACCTGTATCATCCCATACTGCTACCACTCAACATATAATAATAATACATTAATAATAATAATAATAATAATAATAATAATAATAATAATAATAATAATAATAATAATAATTAAATATTATACACAAATTTACACTACAAAGTAATATAGCTTTATTAAAGCATTATTATTATTTATATATAATTATATATTATATATTATATTATTTATATATATTATTAGTCGCCACATTCCTTAAAGGGGTTATCCAGCGCTACAAAAACATGGCCACTTTCTTCCAGAAACAGTCCCACTTAAGTCTCCAGTTTAGGTGTAGGTTTTGCAGCTCAGCTCAGTTCCATTGAAGTGAATGGAGCTAAAAGGGGTTATCCAGCATTACAAAAACATGGCCACTTTTCCCCCTCTCTTGTCTCCAGATTGGGTGGGGTTTCAAACTCAGTTCCCTTGAAGTAAATGGAGCTTAATTGCAAACCGCACCTGACCTGGAGACAAGAGAGGGGGGAAAAGTGGCCATGTTTTAGTAGCGCTGGATAACCCCTTTAATTGCAATCCCCACCTGAACTGGAGACAAGGGTGTCGCTATCTCTGGAAAAAAGTGGCCATGCTTTTGTGGGTCTGGATAACCCCTCCAAATTAACTCCTTTAAGGAGTTAAGTAACGTCCCTACAGTTACCTTTATGTGCCCCCTTTTCAGAAATGGGTCCATTCAGCTGCCAAGGCTCTGACAATAGAAACTGCACCCTTAGCATTTCCACTAAAAGTGAATCTACTAGAACACATAGGGAAACATTGTCACTATCCACATTCTGCTTTTATAAGCGAGGCCCATTGCCTTCTCTGTATATACAATATCTCCCATAAAAGCCTGAACATTTCGCCTTTCATGCACATCTTCCCAAACTCTTTATGATGTAAAACTCTGACTTGAGGGTTATAACACTCTGGAAGTTTTCTGTGAATTGTAGATATGAAGAATGGCTTTACCCCGACAAAAGGCCATTTCAAGATTACCAGTGTGTGTCTACAGCCTGGCCGAATATTAAACCTGGATATTTCACATTGTGATGAGGTAGATGGGAAGCAGCGATTTCGGAGCAGGAGACTTCACTCGTTTTATGAAGCTTTACATAGCTTTGAGCCGAGGTCATTACTTTACAGTATAGGATGTAAAAACACAGCAGAAAAATCAGGTGGATAAAACTACGGTATTACGGCAAAGTCTCCCCCGAGGGCAAAAGGTTTCACTTCACATCACATCAACAGGCAGTAAATTGGTAATTGGTCACTGATACAAAGATCCCGGCTTGAATTTATTAGCTTACTGTGATTTTTTTTTTACCTTTTTTATGTTTTTTTATTTCCTTAGTATGCAGGGAAAAAAAAATCACACCAAGGCCCGGGAAGAAATTCATTCTGCACAATGGCTACAAAAGACATAAAAATGTTAATCAACATCTGTTCAATATCATTTGTTTGCATATTCAAGGATCCCGTTCTTGAGGGTTATACCTAAGTCACTTAAGATGCTCATTTTATGCACTTTCCTTCTTATGTACTGTCTTGTAGAGAATACTTATTCTGTCTACACTGACGATTTATTCTTCGGTAATTCGCCAGGAGGTGCATTATTCTCGACACTCTTGTCTACATGTTTACCTTGCTGTATAGTTATTGTTGTAGATGGAGATCATCTTGTAGTGTGGAAATAAGTAATGAATGGTGATGTCCAGGATCTGATGATTACTCACAGTGCTAGGCAGACGACAGTCAAGGGTCACTTATCCAACAGGAAGTGGAGAACATGCTATCTACTTTTGCTCCAACTGAGATTTTTGCTCAGGAAGAAGAATAGGGAGATGTAATTGAGTTTTGTGGGGGGTGAAGGAGGGGGAAAATACTGCAAGAGGGGGCCTGACTACTATCTGAGGGAGCCTGACTACTATATGAGGCTTTTTCCTTTATATGAGGCCTATTTACTTGAAAAGGGGTGTTAACTATGTGTGAGGGGGGCTTAACTATTATATGAGGGGGGGGGGGCATGACTACTGTATGCAATGTCCTAACTACTATTTGAGGAGACATAATCTCTATATGAGAGGGCCTAACTACTATTTGAAGGTAAATGATTACTATAGGAGGGGGCCTAACTACTATGCCAGACTACTATATGGGTGGGGCTAACGACTATTTGAGGGAGGCCTAACTACAATATGAGGCACAATGTGTTGGCCTAACTACTATGAGGGGGCACAAGAAGACCTCACTACAGCAAAAGGGGGCGCTATTAATGTCTTTGCTAGTACTAATGGGAAGTTTGTATTTAATTTAGGTAATTTCTTAGAAAACAAGTCATGACCAGGAGAATTCCTTTGGTGGATCCAAGGTACTACAGTTTGACAATTTCTTTGTTTCTCCCAGCTCTATCTAGCTATCAAAACTTTTGAAATTTTTGTTAGTTTGTTTTTGAAGTAGCAGAAAGGCTGTACAAGATTTTATTCCACTCCTCTAAATATTCATCTGGGAATTTGCTTTTCTTCACTTTTGGAAGAATTAACTTGACTGTTTTTAAACCTCTAAAAATTTCAAACATGAACAAGAGCTTTTTATACACATATACAGTATATACAGGTCCTTCTGGTCCCCATCATAAATCTTAATTTAAGGTACAGTGCCAAGGTATTAGGGTAATGGCCCATAGTTTTTATTTTTCCTAACTACTCATTGTCTCATGATATACAGTACTATGGAGAATGTCATAACTCAATGAGTATAATGCCAATAATGAGCTGTCTTCTGTAATATAAAAGGTTAGTAGGAAAATGAATAGCTTTGTTACCGCAGAGAAGAGCAAGATGAACGCTCTCCCAGGTCGAATATATCACAGATGTCTCTTTATATTATCATATAGTTTCTTACAACATTGAGTTACAGGTTAATTGTTTGGAATATATCTTATGTTCACTGTATTATCGTTTTTAAAAAATAGATATTTGTTTTTTTTTCTAGTACATTAACAGATAAGCTTGAAAGGTGGAGATCAGTGGCGGAAGCCCATCTTACCAATTCTGAGGATGTGCTATAAAAATATAGGACTCCCCCTTCTCTGTGTATAGTGTATAGGAGACATCATAGCAGCTAGTCTACACCCAATGTTGGGGGATATATGAGGTACTAGTTACATGCTGCTTTTAGAAGTCTATGAAAAAAATTTGGAACGAGGAGGGAGGAGGACCTTCTGATTAGTAAGGTCCAAATCTGCAAATAGGAGGCAGTGATCTATTTAGTGTAAAGTTCTCAGAACATGTCTAGTTCCTACCGAGAAAAATCATTTATAGGAAAGAAGTTGAGGCATACAGTGTTTAGTATTTAGTCTGTAGTTTCCATGGTGGTCTTGTATGGGTTGCCACAGAAATTATGTATAGGAGCAGGGGCTCCTGTCATTTTGACAGATGTCCTTATTCCTGTACAGTAAGCAGCAATGCACTATGCATCACTGCTTACTGTCTGGACCAAGAAGCTAAGTGGTCACGTGCACTGGGTGTAGGACCAAATCCTATTTCACCATAGGATCCAAAATGAATTTTGAAAAGAAGCTTTCATCTTTAGCTAACCCATATTTAGACCTTTAGTTGAAACATTCTGAAATGGGGGAGTCATTCATATAGGACCTCTATATACCAGCTATAACAGTGAGTGGCTGGAAAGAGAACCTCTCTCTTTCTCTGGAGGACTCCTGCACCAAATATTTTATAATAAACCATTCAGTTTGAAGAATACCACATAATACTTTGCTCCACCTCGCTACTGTAGGAGAATTGAACCTTGTTGCCAGGTTCCTTTACAGATTACTGTTGGGGGTTGTAGCCCCAGGACAACCCATGTATCGCTCTAAAAGTGTTACCGAAAGGAGATAATATTTTTAGTAAACATGGGTATAGCATAAAACCTGTTTACCGCATGTTGTTTCGCATGTCTGAGCGCTCGTATTTTAGCTGTTACTGTCATCATAACTCAGTATCTCGATAACCACATTCTTTGTTCAATGAAAAGACCGGTAAGGTGACTGATGCTGATACAGTTGAGGAAACCGTAAATGGAATTACATTTCATCTTCCTTAAAAAGGACTGTCACCAGGCTGACACTGATCTATATGAACAATGCAGAGGAAGAGGAATCGTTCTCAATATTATCGCTTTCCTAAAATGTTTTAAGCCCTGGCACATTTACTATAAAACAATTGATATTGGTCACTTGCTGGAAATTCTCTGATATCTCTAATATCAATTCCAAAGGGGAAACATTGTATTAATCTTTATGATTGTGGCCATTAATCAATATTCAGTGCTATAAATAATTGGTTCTTTTATCACTAGTGGACTGCGCTTAGACTAGAGATCACACTCAACATATGGAGCTTGGCCAAGGTTCAAAACCTGTTTGAGGGGATGAGGGAAGTTTTGGGATGTTCTCCAAACATAGTCTGCACTGACGGAGCATGAGATGTATGGTTTTTTGTAATTGCCTTTTTGACCAACTTTTTGGAACATAGAGATTTTAGAGAAAATGTCACTCTTTTTGCCATCAATCCATCCTTAACCCTTTAAGGAGGGGGCCCATTTTCGTTTTTGCTTTTTCGTTTTTTCCTCCTTGTGTTTAAAAGGCCATAGCACTTCCTTTTTTCTACCTAAAAAACCCACATAAGCTCTTATTTTTTGCGTCACTAATTGTACTTTGCAATGACAGGCTGAATTTTTGCATTAAGTACACTGCGAAACCAGAAACAAATTCAAAGTGTGGTGAAATTGAAAAAAAAAAGCGTATTTCTTTTATTTGGGGGAAATGTGTTTTTACGCCATTCTCCCTACATTCTCCCTGGGGTAAAACTGACTTGTTATGCATGTTCCTCAAGTCGTTACGATTAAAACAATATATAACATGTATAACTTATATTATCTGATGGCCTGTAAAAAATTCAAACCATTGTTAACAAATATACGTTCCTTAAAATCGCTCCATTCCCAGGCTTATAACGCTTTTATTCTTGGGTCTATGGGGCTGTGTCAGGTGTCATTTTTTGCTCCATGATGTTTACTTTCTATCGGTACCTTGTTGCGCATATACAACTTTATGAGCGCTTTTTATTACACTTTTTCTGGATTTGATGCGACCAAAAATGCGCAATTTTGCACTTTGGGATTTTTTTGCGCTTACGCCGTTTACCGTGCGAGATCAGGAATGTGATTAATTAATAGTTTGGGCGATTACGCACGCGGCGATAGCAAACATGTTTATTTATTTATTTGTTTACTTTTATTTAAAACCTGGGAAAAGGGGGGTGATGCAGACTTTTATTAGGGGAGGGGGCTTTTTACTATTAACAACACTTTTTTTTTTACACATATACTAGAATCCCCCCCCTAGGGGACTTCTAGTATATATACTTTGATCTCTCATTGAGATCTTTGCTGTATAGTTATACAGCAAAGATCAATGAGATCGGCACTCGTTTGCTTTCGGCTGCTGCAGCCGGAAACAAACGAGTGCCGAGTCGGGGACAGCGCCATCTTGGATGAGTCCCCGGCTGGCACCACACACGGAGACCACACACCCCTAGACACCAGGGAACGGTTGCCTCCGATTAGCTAATTAGCAGGCACGGCGATCAGACTGTGCCCGCTAATAGCGACGGTCCCGGGCTACACGCGGCACCCCGGACTGCGGCGCTTCAAATTAGGGTTGCCGCGCGGCCCCGCTTTGAAGTGCTATTGAGGACATATGACGGACGGGTACGTCATATGTCCTTAAGAGGTTAAAGGGGTATTCCCATCTATGCCCTATTCACAGTATCCATAACTAAGGGTCCTTTTAGATGGGCAGATTTCATGACCAGTCTTCACCTCGGTTCAGCAAGAGGATAGTTTTGGAGAAGAATGAAAAGGAGAAGAAGGAGCAGGAGGAGGTGTGTTTTCAGCAGGGTGACACCTAAAGCAGCTCACAGGCGGAAGTGGAGCATGGATGGGAGGATACAGAGGAGCCAGAGGGACTATCTTTCACTGGGGACAGCATAGCCTTGACTCACGGCATCCTCGCTCATATGAGCCATTATGTGCTGCAGTGCCTGAAAAATTACCCCCATGTTACAAGAATCTTAAACAGTGCTGACTACTGGGTGGCCACCTTCCTGGATCCCTGCTATAAGGATAACATTGAGTCCTTAATACCAATATAAGAGGGGGAGAGAAAAATAATGTAATACAAACAATAGCTGGGGATGAAGGGAAGAGACATACCTTCATCCTCAGCATGGTGCCCACTAGGGAGCTATCAGCAGGTTAAATTTGTCACCTGTAGATAGTTCCCACTTAAACACTTTCCCAACTAGGGCAATTGCCTTGTTCTTATCGCCATTTTGGTTGTATTAGCAGCCTTCTATCCCTATCTACTCCCAATCTACAGCTATTTTTGTGGCCCACAGATCAATTTCCCATTGTTTTTACTGGGTTTTGGTCTCCGTGAAAGTTTGGGTAAAAGTCCGAGTTCAATTGACTATTGGAGATGCCATGGAGGCTGCAGTCCCATCTTCCATACCTAGTGGTCCAGCCCCTATTTTATATCATGGTGGTATTCTAAAAAAGCAACTCAGTTGGTAAACTAGTTATCCATCTTACTCCAGAAGTTACCCTCTTATCTTTAGTCCCTAAATGTTATAGAAATTTACACATTAGCTCAATTCACGTCTACTATCTGCTGCTAAATTGCTAGTTCCTACTCAGAAAGATATTTCTTCACTCAAAGACTGAAAAATCAAGGCTGATCGGCTTTACAGCCTTGAAGAATTGTTCCACTGGGAATCTCCTTCATGGCACACATTTCTTAATATATGTTCCCCTTGGGCCTCATTTAGAGGCTTCTCAACATAATCTCTCCATATAATTGTTCAATTTTCAGAGATACTTGCTGCAGTGCAGTATGGCACTATATGAGTTTATATCACATGTTCGATACTTATAGTTTTTTCTTTGTTGTTTATTAGATGTTGTGTATGTTATATTATGTAGTTCTTGCTCTTTCTTTCTTTTCTTTTTTTTTTCCTCATTCTTCCCTCATAAATCTGTGGCTTGTTATCCACAGACAACCCAAGTTCTGTCCAGTCAGCTCTATTATAAGTCTATGGGGCTGCCTAGATGGAAATCATTGACAATAGGGAAGGGCAAAGAGCTGCCGTATGCTGCTCCCCAATTGTTCTCCTGGTCGGTGAGAGTCTCAGCAGTGAACCCCTCCACAATTCAGGTCATAGTAGCATGCATCTTTCTTCATTTATTCTACCGATTGGTGGAGGTCCAAATACCCAGACCGTGACTGATAAAAACATTTGACAATATCTTTGCGAAATGTCATAATTTTTTTTTTTTGACTGACAGGTATACTTAAAACCTGCTTGACAAAGCCCCAAGAGGTCAAAATGTTGTCTTTTGGATTATGTGAAATGAAGCATTGGATTCGATTATCACCACGGATGCTTTTGTACTTCACTTCTTGTATATCTGCTTCATTCCTACACCTCTTGGGGCTTTAGTGGATCAAGTTCCTTGGCGCTGTTGGACTTTGCTTTACTTGGGTACACCTGAAGTGTCACACATTTATTGTGCTGTCACCATAGAAAACTTTTGACATGTCACAGAGACATGTAAAAAGTTTTGATTAGTCCGGGTCTGAGTGTTCACACCAGTACTGATCGGGAGAACGAGCCGGGAGAAGACTACGCTAAGCACGGTCCTCTCACGGCTCACGGTCACATGATCAGTCAGGCTCCTTATGTAAGTCTATGGAGTCTATGCTGCAGTGCGGTCCTCTTCCCACTTGTTCTGACAATCGGTATGGGTCTGAACACACAAAGCCTTTGACATATCTCTATGACATGTCAAAAGTTTTCTATGGTGACAGTGATATGTCGTTGGATATGTCTGTAATTTCTTATTGTAAAAGCATAATGAGCTTTCATCATCTTGGGAGAGGTGTATAACGTTGTATGAAAGACACTATGATTATTATATAATTTGCATCATTATAAGAAAATACTAATTTTTGATTTTTTTTTTCTTTTTTTTCCCATGTTTTCTCCTGTTCTCTCCTTTTTTTTTTTTTTTTTTGCTCGGCGGTAATTGGGATAAGGGGTGGAAGAGAGGGTTTGGGTTTGAAAATTTATCATGTAATGTATATGAGTTGTATATGGTCTAATAGACTGGCTTAATATTTGGTAATTTAGCTGTATGACCTTGAAATCTGAAAAAGGATACAAATCATCATCTGGACAATTCTTTGCTGCCACCCTTCCAGTGTTTGCTGGGTCTCTGTCAATTTCTACTTTCTAGGCCTTCCTTGGGTCTTTAAGATGGCCAGAGATTGAGACTGGTCCAGGAGATACTGATAAATGGTGTGACCTCCTATGTGACCAGCTATTTATAACTTTGTCTTTAATAAATACCCCAATCTGAAAGGTGGTTCCATATAATGTACCTAATGAAAGTTCCATGAAGGGGTTAAAAGCACCTCCACAGGCTCACTTATAATTTTGACAATTTCTGTATGTGAGTTTTGGGTATCAAGGCTTGACTTATCTAGATATACTGAACCTACATGGAAACACAATGGTTACATTCATATGAAGGAAAGAGACTTATCATTAAAGAATCCTATTATACATGTGGAATAGATGAGGCCAGATTAGGGCGATGGGCTATATACATTATAGAATTGAGCTGAATCTGGATGCTGAAGCGCTTCCAATACAAAGGAAAGATAAATGCCCCTTTTTCCTGCCCAACAGGATAATTTATCTTCTGGAGACATCACTGGACTGACCAGGGATCGATGGTTCAGTGGAAATTATGATAGAATTACTTCTTTTCTATGTATGAAACTCTTGTAAGGACTCAAGTGACTTTATTGAAGGGCAATTACCTAATTGTTATTTTTCATGCATTCACACACCAAGGTTTAGGCTCAGGGCATATGGGTGAACTGCATACCAAATTATCGTTTGCAAGTCTACTTGGAACATGAGCCATGACTCTGACCTACGTTGTAGGTTTTTTTTTTTTTGCTTATTGCTGGCTTCATTGTCAGAAAAAAAAAAATTTCAATTTTTTTTTTTTAAAAGGAATCCTGATTAATAATAGCTATGTAAAACCAAGTGTCTTTTTAATATATCTTCATTCAATGTAATTTCACTAACCAAAAAACGTATTGGTCCCTGTTGAAATCACAAAAAGAAAGCAATGTCACTCAGTGATAGCAAAAAATTGCTTCTTCTTTTTTTTTAAGCAAAATAACAAAACAAATAATATTCAGCAGATCAGGGTTTGTTGCAGCTGCCTTAGTATCAAGCAGCACCCTTTCCCAGCTCACATACTCTGAGCCAGACTCCCTCCAAACCTAGGGCTTTTAGAAGTCTTTATATACAAATTTACCCAAAATGCAACACTCTTAAAGCAATATACACATCGGTTTAGATTTAAACATAAAAGTGTTACAAATTTATGCTTTTCTTACACAGCATAAAATCATAATACATATTGTGAAAATAAATAGCATAGAAATACACAAAATAATTAGGAATACAAAACCTAGTATAGCTGCATAGCTCCAGCTCAGTCTCACCTGGCAGTAATCAGGTCAGTGCTCCATATAAACCCAGCACCCCCTCCCCTCTGGTTCCTCCTGGTAAGCTGTGATTCTGTTTGTATACTGGTGGATGTGTGTGTATGTGGGGGGAAATGCTATGTCTGTCTGTAGGAATAACAGTGGATAGAAAGAAGTTTTACTGGCCAGCAGAGAAAGAATGTGAGAGAAAGACCGACACAAACAGACAAACTTATACATAATTCACCCCCCCCCCCCCCCAACAGTCCCATTACTGATCATTGTAAAAAGGTGAATGGGCAGTCACTAAGGGGTTAAAATCAAAACCAAGAGCATACATAAGGAAAGTATCTGATGGCCTGAAAAAAATTCAAACCATTGTTAACAAATATGTTCCTTAAAATCGCTCCATTCCCAGGCTTATAACACTTTTATCCTTTGGTCTATGGGGCTGTGTCAGGTGTCATTTTTTGCGCCATGATGTGTTCTTTCTATCGGTACCTTGATTTCGCATATGCAACTTTTTGATCGCTTTTTATTACAATTTTTCTGAATTTGATGCGACCAAAAATGCACAATTTTGCACTTTGGGATTTTTATGCGCTTACGCCATTTACCGTGCGAGATAAGGAATGTGATTAATAGAGTGGGCGATTACGCACGCGGCAATACCAAATATGTTTATTTTTTTATTTGTATTTATAACATGGGAAAAGGGGGGTGATTCAAACTTTTATTAGGGGAGGGGGCTTTTTATTAATAACAGCTTTTTTTTTTTTTATCTTTTACACTGAGGGTACAAACACACACCGTGTACGCAGCAGATACGCAGCAGATCTGCTGCAGATATGATGGTGCAGATTTGATGCTGTGTTCAGTTATTTAGATCTAATCTGCTGCGTATCGCAGCAGTAAATACGTTGCATATACGGTGTGTGTGTGTTTATACCCTTATACTAGAAGCCCCCCTGGTGGACTTCTAGTATAAGTATTCTGGTCTCTCATACAGATCTATGCTGCATTGATTGCTTCCGACTGCTGCAGCCGGAAGCAATCGGTTGCAGAGCCTGGATCAGCGCCATTACGGCGCAGACCCCGGACGGAGTAAGATGTGTGGATCCCGGAGGAGTGATCCTCCCCACTAGACACCAGGGAACGGCTGCATCAAGTAATCGGATGCAGCTGTCAAAGTAGATTACTTTATCAGCGGGCACGACGATCGGACCGTGCCTGCTAATAGCCGCGGTCCCGGGCTACAAGCGGCATCCGGGACCACGGTGGTTCAGAGCACGGCCCCGCTTTGAACACATTAACCTAAGGGTTAATGTCATGACAGGAGCACTTTAAGGCAACGTACACATACAGAATTTAGAAGTTTGTTTTTGTCCTCATTTTCGTATGAACCTTTACCCAAACCAGGGGTGGCTCCAAAATACAAAAAAAGATACAAATATCTCCATTATATTTTTTTCTCTGTGTTGATATAGGCTGTTGAATAAGGCTCAAAATCCCTGATATCAACTAACATAGAGAAAGAGACAAGTTTACTACATAGAATACATAGCAAAAAAACAAACAAAACAAAACACCTTAATGAGCCCTTCAAGTATAACTATGTTAGTTGAGATGAAAATACCACTTAAACCCCATTAAAGTGACTGTACCACCAGGCCCAGGCTGAAGCACTGGAGGCGGGCTGACCCACCCTTAGTTTGAGGAAACCCTAGCCCCTCTATGATAGGGTTCCATTGATTCTAAAGGAGTCACGTCATGGAGGGGCTGGAGTTTCTTCCCACTAAGGGTGGGTCGGACCGCCTCCAGTGCTTCAGCCTGGCCCTGGTGGTACAGTCACTTTAAGGATACATGCTGTACCCGTATGGCATGTGTCCGCTCCTGGGATTCAGAGAGGGGTTGCGCAGCTGCTATATGCAGCCCGGGACCGCAGCTATTGGTGCGAGTGGGCATAACTGACAGCTGCATTTAAATGCTTGCTGTTGCAGAGGGGAGATCCCTTGCTCTGAGCTGACGTTGATCCTGACTCGGTAATCTATAGATCTGGTCCCCAGCAGACCAGAGTAAAGCCATGTTCACACAACGTACTGTAAGTTCCGCAGTAATCACTGCTGTTCTTGCAACGGCCATGATTAGTTCGGAACTTACATTGTGCTGAAAGCCGAGGGAATCCCATCCGGAGTGTATACATATAGTGTACACTCCGTCCGGGATCCCTAGCGGCACTGCGAGAAACTGACATGCCATATTCAATGAATAGTGGCCGGAGAAAACCCTGTCAGTTCTGAGACCGACCGTTCTTATACATTGTGTGAACATAGCCTAATACAGCACTGATCTAATGGATCAGTGCTGTATTATGTATACTACACTGATCTATATCATAGATCAGTGTAGTTGTATTAGAAGTCCCCAGGGGGACTTCTAATAAATGTAAGTGTAAAAAAATGTTTTTATTTATAAATTCCCCAATAAAAAATTTGAATCCCCCCCTTTCCCATTTTATAAATAAATTAAGTAAACTATTCAATTATCACAATTCTGATCTTGCATGGTAAATGGCTTTATCAAATTCAGGAAATTGTAATAGTTTTTTTTTTTTTAAGGTTTATATTTTTTAATAGCTGTGAAATGAAATAAAAGTTATGTAAGTTGTAATCGTACCGACTTGAGTAACATAAATATAATCGTAGGGCGAATGGCATGAACACAAAACCCCACCAGTTTTTTTTATATTTAGTGTTTTTTGGTTTTTTTTCATTACGCAAATTTTTTTCCGTTTTTTCACAGCATATTTAATCTGACATTGCAAAGTACAATTAGTGGCACAAAAAATAAGGGCTCATGTGGATCTGTAGGTGAAAAAAATGCAAGCGCTATGGCCTTTTAAACACAAGGAGGAAAAAAACAAAGTGAAAATTGCCCCTGTCGTTAAAGGTCACTAGTCTTGAATAAAGTAGTGTAAGCACGGCCATACTAGGTTCCCCGGGGCACTTAAATAAGTCAAAGAAATGATAAATACTTTTATGGTGGATTTTTTTTTTTACACCTTCGGTTCAATCCACATGGGTTAGAATTGCTGCAATCTTTACCTATAAATTGGCATGCTCACTATGTTTTGGATTTGTGATTGATTCCCCTACCTTTTGTGTATAGGGGTGTGATCCATAATGGAGTGTATTCAGCCTAAGTGCCTAGGACAGAACTAGCTGTAAATACAGCCCTGAGTATTAGATTGTTTCTAAATGGACTGTAGGTAGCACTTAGCCTGGCCATCCTTTTCGAGCTAATTACAGACCGGTAACGTGTGTCTTTGGAAAGTTCTCTTTGTGAAAATGGTTAATGTCTCACAGATGGCACTTGTCATCCCTGCCAGGGTTTTTAATTTGACCAACTACCCAGGAGGCTGGCACACGAGTCTTAGAAAAGTTCACAATGTTTTTTTTACCTTTTGACAAGGATACGGCTTATATGTTGTTAAATTGTTAATAGCTCTATGGCCAACTCTCAATGTCAACCGAGACTCCTTAGGTGGTGAGGGCTATTGTTCATTAGAAAATGTGCTATAGTATTTAAAAAAAAAAACTTTATTACAGCTGCAGAAGAATTTATGGCCGTGTATCTGTTCATTTTCCCGTTTTCTATCTTACTTTAATCTGCCGATGCGCGAACAAAAGGAAAACAAATTGTGGGCAAGGAAAAAAAAAGTATAATAACCCAAAATTTTTTAATGAATAGCGAAATAATAGATGCAATAATGGGACCTAAATTGCCATCATTTTCCACTAGAAATAAGAAAATCACAGTCATTATAAAATCAGTAGGGATTCAAGAACATGCCGTAACTCGGTGTGTACACATAGCAATAATACTGATGAAATCTACATTTTTCACACAAGAGTACTAATACAACCAAAATAGTAATATGAAAATAATCAGACATTAGTCTACCTTGTGGATAGTAAGCAGTCTAAGCCACTCATGACTAATCTGTGACTATTGCCTGTATTACAATTTCCTTTTACCCACCAGCCATGGGTATGGTTGTATTCATGTTTTCCAAGACTCCCTAGGGCTGCACCCATCTTCTTCAGCCACCGGTATTGAAATTCTGAAAGATCGGACTTGAACATGCTCGAGTTTTTCCCATCTCTAGTTATTACCACTAAATGGTGGCGTGGTGGCCGAAGCCAGGAGGAGGTGGCGCTGGCGGCACTTCCCGTTTGTCCCTCTTTGGCATCTCACCTCCCCATGCTCCTGCTCCCCATAGTTCCGACCAGTGCGTGTGTCCCCGCCTCCTTTGGCATGCGTGCCAGATTTAAAGGGACAGTGCATCCCTAATTGGTTAATGTCCAATCACCTTCCCTATAAATGTTACACCTGTGCTGAAATTCTTTGTTGGAGCCTTTGCATGCTTCCTTAGTGTGTGGTCCCAGCTCACCCTGATTCCTGCCCGTGATTCCTGGTTCAAGCTACCTGTTGTTCTGCCTGTGTCTGCTATTCCAGTTCAAGCCGTTAGTCCTGCTGTGTTTGAGCTTGTCTGCCTATGTGTCTCCAGCTGCACCTCACCCGCCGCCGCTAGCAAGTCATGCCAGGGGTAGCGACCTGGGGGTCGCCTGCCACATCAAGTCCATCCCGCCTTGCGGTGGGCACTGGTGAAGACCAGTGACTCCTTAGACTTCGCTCCCTGGGACGGCTTGTATCATCACTAGTGGTGGTACAGCGGATGCACGACTCCAGCCCTTACAGTTAGTTGGACAGAATAGCAGTATTTCTCCTGTAAGTACATTCTGAGCACAAAGGATCCCCAATAAATTGTGCCACTGTGCTACCAAATAAATTGTGCCAAACTCCCTTAGCAACATATGCAACAGTCCCGAGAACAGGCCTCTTCAAATCAGCCAAAATGATGCAGACAGTGCTAATTGTGATGCCGCATCATAGAGGAAGCACTGGGGGGAGGGAAACGAGAGTGAGTTGGTCTAGCTAGTGTTTACTCCATTATATTGGTGTCTTAAAGACAGATAAAATCAAATCTTGGGATGGTGAGGAACTTCTTCCCCTCTAGTCCCATGCTTTATGTGGCAGGGAGCAGGCCGACGATTTTTAAAAAATTTCATCCGGCAGGCAGGGGTAGGGGGGAACATAACAATCACAACTCACCACTCTCCGTGCCGTTGCAGGGCTGGATTGCCGCTCTTGGACCCCAGCCGGGCTCCAGGACGTAATGACCTACTGTAATTGATGGACTGCCTGCTCAGCCATTGAGAGACTGGGACGAGACACTGCTGCAGTCACTGATTGGCTGAATACGCAATCCATCAGTTGTGATGTCAACAAAAATCGGGGGGAGTGCACACCAGCGGGAGTCCCGCAGCCTGTGTACTGGTACTTCACGGGCAGGAGGAGAGGTAAGTAATGACTGATGTGATGCAATAACTTTTTTTTTTTTGTAGTATACCAAAGAGCACACACCAATACTACTAAACCTTCTATCACTGTTCAGACCTCTTATTGTATTTTTAGACTAGTGTTCCTTTAAGAAGATTTTATCCTACTTCCTTCCATTTCAGCACAATTACCTGTTCCAGTCTTGAAAACTGCATCACTGTCTGTCTCTAGAGATTAATGATGTCTGTATGGTTATTGCTCTTTCCACTGGTCACCTGTCAAAAATGTAATTCACAAGAGATGGATTAAAATGTGCATGGCCTAAAAACTTTCTATTATTCTATTGAGCCTACATGCGTACATATTTATAGAGGTCTTAAGTAACTGCACATCAGATTATATAACATACCCACATACACTGTATATAAGATGACCATAAATTACTATCTCCTTAATTACCTGGATCAGCTGGAACTCCCTGGTAAAGAGGTCATACTGAATTACATAAACTGAATACTTTGTACTGAACACAGAGCCACACCTGTCCACAGGTTACAAGTTGTATTGCAGCTAGAGATGAGCAAACTTGATGAAAGTTGGGATTTGCACAAACCCGAATGATCACAATTTTAAATTCCGCTGCCTGGAGAAGGTGGATGCAGCCCATGGACTGCCTGGAAAACATGGATGCAGCCATAAGAGAACCCAAATTTTCTGCAAGTTTGAACCTGTACTCAGAAGTTTAGCTGAGTTTGAAGGCAAGCAGCCATGTCTTTTTAATCCTGGATTATCTGTTCAACCTCCCATGACATACTGGAACTTCATGGCAGCATTAAGGAAGTATGAGGAGGGCAAAGGAGTAGAGATGAGCAAACTTCCTGAAAGATTGGGTTTGCATCCACCTTGTTTAGGCAGAGGCAGGGCCGGCGTCAGCACAAGGCTTACCTGGGCAAGTGTCAGGGCCCCCAGCATCTCTAGGGGCCCAGAGAGGGATAGACACAGGAGACAGAGTAGGACCTGCACAGAGAGAGAAAAGGGATAAGGACCTGATCAGATAACCTTCAGGTCCTCAACCTACAGTGTGGAGAGCACCGGACAGAGAGGAAGAGGGAGAAGCCTGAGCTGTAACTGCTGTGTGTCATAGTCTGAGTGTGTCAGTGCCAGTCAGTCAGTGTCTATGTCAATAATGTATGTTTGTACATGTTAGTGTGTCTCACGATATTGTGCATAGTGTGTAAATGAGGGGCCCGCTGAGGCTCTGTCACCCAAGGGCCCGCAAAAAACGGGAGTTGGCTCTGGGCAGAGGGATTAAAATGATGATGCCGAAATTTGGCAAGTTTGCTCATCTTTACTAAGGAGCTGACTTCTTTCCATACGCTGTGGCCTGTGGTTGCTTTCAGTCAATTGGTGCACACAGAAGCAGGAGACCGTCATGGAAGATCTGCTATTGCAGGCTTCCTCAGGTAGGATGTACTAGTAGATCATCATCCTGACATACCCTGCAATACTGTTGTATTGCAGCGTACAGCATAAACAATCAGAAGATTATTTCGACACAAAGGAAAAAAAGAGTGCTAAAGGAATTGTCCAGTCAAGACACTTTTTAACCCCTAGACGACCCTGGACGTAGGGTTACGTCATGGAAGTCTGTCCCCAGACGACCCATGACGTAACCTTACGTCCTGGGTGTTTCTCCCGCTATGAAGCGCGCTCCGAAGCGGAGCGCGCTTCATAGCAGGGGGGGGGGGGGCCGGCTGCAAACAGCAGCCGGGACCTCACCGGTAATGACACGCTGCAGCGATCGCGCTGCTGCGTGTCATTAACCCCTTAAACGCCGCGATCGTGGCGTTTAAGAGTAAGTGACAGGGGGAGTCCCCTGTCACTTACCGATCGGGACCCCCGCAGTGTGACTGCGGGGGTCCCGATCGTTGTAACGGACTGCCGGACGTCTCTTACCTGCCTCCGTGCGGTCCGATCGGCGATCTGCTACACTGAGCCTGCACAGGCAGGCTCAATGAGCAGATCGCCGATAACACTGATCAATGCTATGCCTATGGCATAGCAATGATCAGTGTATAAATCAAAGTACTGTATGTAAAAGTCCCCCAAAGGGACTTCAAAAGTGTAAAAAAAAAAAAAGTTCAAAACACTATTACACTACCCCAAAACCCCTCCCCCAATAAAAGTCTAAATCACCCCCCTTTCCCATTATATAAATAAAACATATAAAAATAAATAAATGGATAAACATATAATATACCGTAGCGTGCGTAATTGTCCAATCTATTAAAATATAACAAGCGTCATTGTGATCGGTAAACGGCGTACACGAAAAGAGGGGAAAAAGTGCGCAGATTACCGATTTTATGTTACATTATATATTTAAAAAAATCAATAAAAAGTGATCAAAACGTCCGATCTTCACAAATATGGTATTAATAAAAACTAGAGATCATGGCGGAAAAAATGACACCCCATACAGCCACGTAGGTGAAAAAATAAAACCGTCATAAGCGTCACAATAGGCCCATTTTATTAATATTTAATTGCCAAAAAAAAGGATTTCATAAAAAAAATACATATATAACATTAGAGAATCTGTGTAACCTGCATGTGGTTGTGTTCGGACTGACCTATAGAATAATAGTGTCATGTCGCTGTTACCATATAGTGCATTACGTAGACACAGGAACCCCCCAAACGTTACCATATTGCATTCTTATTTACGATTTCACCTATTTATATCTTCATAAATAATATATTTGGAATTCCATCATACATGATATGATAAAATGAATGACGCCATTACACAGTACAACTATTCCTGTAAAAAACAAGCACTTACATGGCCTGTAGATAGAAAACTGAGAGTGCTAGAGCTCTTAGAAGGGGAGGAGGTAAAAACGAAAACACTAAGATCAAAATTTGCGCGGTCCACTGAGTCATTTTGGGCCTGGTCCTCAAAGGGTTAAGTATATGCCCTAAATTAAAATAAATAAAAACTAGGCACTTAACTACCTGGCCTGGCACCACTCTGCTATGATTTGTTGGCCACGGGGGCCATAAACGAGTGCCGATTAGCAAGATCGGTGCTCATTTGCAGAGCTTTTACACAATATGACAAATTGAGTGGCCGGGCTGCACAAATTGTCCTTGTATGGGTCATGTATCCCTGTGTGTGTGTGTATATATATATATATATATATATATATATATATATATATATATATACGTGCTGTCAGTTTCTAGATCACAAGCCGTGTATACTTACCATCCACCCTGCTTGTGATCCAGCACCTAGCTCTCCAGTCCTCGGGTGCCGACACATCCTCAGGCTCCTCCGGCTGTCAATCATTCTGAAGGAGACGAATCCTGAATATACTGCAATGGACAGAGCTGAACAGGAGAGCCAGATGCCAGATTACAAGCAGCGCTGATGGTAAGTATACACTGCTTGTGATCTGGAAACTGACAGCACAGACACATATCTTTGCTGTCAATTTACCTTTATTGGCATGGGCCGCACAAACCCTGTCTACACAGGAAGATGCGGTTTTAGTGATAAATTTTGCTCAAAAGACTTGATCAGCCTAGGTTTAAGTCTTTTTGCTGTCCTCAGCTGATCATCAGTCACTTTTACACAGGCTGATTATCGACTGCTGGAACGTTTTTACCAACACTCTTTGCTCATAATTGGTCCTTTAAGGATCTTGTCTGAATCTTTTTTTTTTGGAATCTGGTCTGTGCTATGGATTAATTCAGTCTGGAGACTAAGCTCTCGTCTAGGTTCTACATGAATTTTTGGGTGCTAATGTGTGTGATATTAGAGCAGGCTCTGATTTATTATGGGAACACTTGGTATTTGCTCTTCTGTATGTGCTATTGCTGTTACATTTTAGCAATTTATTATACATACGAGCTATAAATTCTTATTCTTGCTTGGTCACTTTGTGCCTTTTATAGTGTTCCTTTCTGAACATAAAACTGAATAACCCGCTATGACCTATCTTTAGTATTGTCATTTTTGACTAGAATCATTTTAATGACGAAGCATGTACTTGACTGCAGGAGTCATACAAAGTTCATATTCTTTTCTCATTTAGCACACACTTCTCATGCAATCGAGTCTGTCACTGAATCCCATTCATGTTTTATGGATTTTTATGACCTGCAGAAAATCATTAGTTTGCTGCGGTATTACATGTCAGAAATATGTGAGCAGGAAAAACAGAAACCCCCGGTACACCTCAGGTGCAGGATCAGAAGAAACTGCAGATCAAACTGCTAACATGTTGATTTTTTTTTTTTTTTAATTGGCAATGCGTTTTGATGCCGGACAAACAACTTTCTCAGTAGTGTTGAGCGGGCTTGAGGAAACAGTTTGGGTTCGGCAATTTTGCCAACCCAAACACACAACATTTGATTCCCAATGCATCCATTGTTTTACCTACCTGCTATGGTTTTATCATTTTGGGAAGATTACAAGAGCCACCAGTGCTAAAAACCATATATTGCTTAATACTTTCCTATACAGTAAAAATAAGTCCTAAAGACTTTCTTTTTGGTATCGGTGCGCGAGGAGTTAATGGATATGTTTGATGCCTCCCTGTCGCATACACCAAACCCAAGCATAAAATGCCATGTAAACGTGGTGACTGCAAACGTTCATCGTGAAAATGATGGCGATTGACTTTTATTGATACATAAACATTTTACTGAAGAACCTTCCGACTATACATTGCAGATTAACTGTGGATGAGATTGATTCCCTCCAGGAATAAGGGAAATATGTCTCGAGGTTTGAAGAGCAATTTCTAAGTTGTAAAAAAAAAAAAAAAAAAAATCCCCAAATTATTCTCTAGCTTGTGGTCGAGTCAACTGAAACCAAAAATGTATGAAAGGTGGAAATATCACATCCAGGGCCCCCATTTAAAAGAGAGGTCACAAGTTTTCATCCCCCTGAGACATTCATTAAAACTCAATATTTCTCAATATTTAATCCTAGTCTACGTCCCTTCTTTCAGGTCACTTAGGATCACTATTATATTTTATGAATGTGAAATGTCAGAATAATACTACAGGCAGTTATTTTATTATTATTATTTTTTTTAATAACACAATCCCACGAGCACAAAGGTTTACAAACACATAGTAGCCTTGCCTCCATCCATACATGCTGTCCAATGGAAGCAAGTAGTGCAAGTGCGGTAGGGAAGGTACAGTGATGTCTAGCATTATGTGCTTCTCTATAGGATGAAATGCATGGATGCAGGGACTGTCTAGCAGTGACACCAGGACTAAGGATCAGTGAGTGGTAGAGCAGCATGGTTAGACAGTATGGACCCACAAAGAAGGCCATCTGTTTTAGTAAGTGCCTCAATCATATGAATATAGAAAAAATGGTGGTTGGAATCCAGTACTCTCATCTGGGAGAAGTCCTTGTGCTGATGTAGGTATTTAAACCACAAACTGGTCCCAAGGATATGGAAAAGAGCAGTAGCGGATTATCATAGGTCCGTTTCGGGTGGTAGACCGGGGCTTTAAACTCCTGGGGGGCCCATGGCCACCCAAAAAGACTTATACTTTCAGTGGTGTATTGTTTCCTGGCTACAGTTCTGCCATGATTTGCAAAAAATCTCATGACTCTATCTTGTACTATGAACACTACGCTAGTGCTGCCATAGTAACAGTGGATTCCTCTTTGTGACTATTAGTAAGTGCCTTCTTAGAGATGAGCACAACTCGAGCATGCTCAAGTCTGATTGTTCAGCACTAGATTACCGGTGGTTGAAAAAGTTGGTTGAAGACTTAAGGAGTCTGAGAAAACATGGATATAGCCATAGGCTGTATCCATGTTTTCCCAGACTCGGGCTGCATCAAACTTCTTCAGCCAAATGCTAGACCATCAGACTTGAGCTTGAGTAGCACTCATCTCTAGGTCTTATAATATTCATTATTCTAGTCTTAAATAAAGTGTTTTTGTTTTTTTCTATCAGTGGGGTTCTCACTGGTGATCCCCCACTGTTCCGGAGTAGAGCGCAGTAACACATTTTACTCCTTGACTTGCAACAATCTCCGTCCAGGCAGATCTATCATATGGGTCTATGGGTACCTGTGTGGATTTTTAGATCTAGCTAACATATCCATGCTTCAGAGGCATGAACGACATTGTGTGAATCTAGCCTTAGACAACAACATCTAGGACACAGGTACCAGGACACTGCAAAATGGGTTGGTTTTTCCTCTGATATGCATTGTCAGCCATGAAGCTTTATGTGGACAGGGCTGTGCCTTTCCAAATCTGATCCAATCCACCAGATTTACCAAAGTGAGTCAAATCAAATTGTAGAAACATCTCAAAGATGATCAAAAGGAAATGGGAGGAGGCAGAGCTAAATTTTATAGTCATAGTCATAGCAATGGGAATGAATTATGACCATGTGTAATTTTAATTTTTATTCTAATACTTTTGAGAGAAAAAAATCCAACCTAATTTCACAATCTTATTATTAGATATGGAGTCCAAAATTATTGGGAATTAAAAAAAAAAATATATATATATATATATATATATTATTAACATAAAGCTGCAATATATGAAGAAAATATGAAGGTGTAAAGACTTTCCAAATGCATTGTACATTTCTTGTTGGATTGTTGTCTGAGACTAATTTGCGTCTCTCGCTTGAATACATTTAGAAAAAACACAAACATATATAGATTCCAAGAGGAGAAATCAGGAAATTGGACGTTTTCCAAGCTTTTTGTTCATTGGGCTGCTGAATGCCTCAGGCAACCGGCAAAAAAGAGGAATCCTCAAAGTTTGTTGCAAATCAACATGTCACTTTTAATCTTCCACAAAATATGTTATGCCTGGAAGTCTCCGGCTTTTGTTATAAAAGGAAAAATAAGTTACTTGTACTAAAACAATCAGTCAAAGAGTGACAGCGTACAAAGTGATCATCTGATGTCAGAAGGGGTGTACTCTGACGTATAGAGGTAGCAGAGCTACGTCTGTCAGCGTATAATAGTTTATCTTAATATCAGGATATATTATTAGGGATTTTCCAAGGGATTTTGAGCAAATCTATTTTTTTTAATAACTGAATTAGTTATGACGGTTCATAAAAACAGATTCATAACAAATTCATATGTGATGCATAATGCATGAATTGGAGATGAAGTAGGACTGAGTCAATAACCTAAATTATAATGCCACAATATATTAACAATTATTTTCCATTGGATTTCAAGAATTATCAATGACATTCTATAATATTTACATTAGAATTTTTTTTTTCATCTTAGAAATTATAGTGAAATGGCAATATTTGTATTACAGAAAGCGTGTCATGTATTTTCAGTTAGGCTAGGTTCACACTATGTCTTTGCAAATTTTTTTTTTTTTTTCATCCGTTTTTGCAAAAAAGGAGTTGAAAAACGGATGCAATTGTGTGCATCCGTTTTGATCTGTTTTTCCATTGACTTCCATTATAAAAAAAAGGGATCAAAATGCATCCTTTTTTTTAACATACACAGAAACTTGACCTTATTTTTGTGTACATTAAAAAAAAAAGTGATGTGTTTTGATTCTTTTTTTTTATATATATATAATGGAAGTCAATGGAAATAAAACAGATCAAAATGTATGCACACAATTGCATCCATTTTTCCATCCATTTTTTTTTTTTTTTCAAAAAAACAGATTTAAAAAATGTAGTGTGAACCCAGCCTTATGCATTTTTACAGCATAGATTAAATATTTTATTCCACATGATGTTGTCATGGCTGATTCATTACATGTTTTTTCATGAAAAGTTCAAGGGAGGCCTGGATGCTTTTCTTGAAAAATTTTAATATTCCAAGTTATGGGCGCTAGATAACGTGATAGGACGTTGATCCATGGATTATTCTTATTGCCATTGGAGGCGGGAAAGAATTTTTCTCCCTGTGATGAGGCAATTGGCATTCACCTTATAAAGATTTTTTCTTTCCTCTGGATCAACACAGTAGGGTTTCTGTAGGTTAAACTTGATGGACTCTTGTCTTCTTTTAACTTTTTTAACTATGTTATTATGTTACTATACATATAATAGAGGGCTTGTTTTTTTGCAAGACAATCTGTATTTCTAATTGGAGCAATTCATTGTACAAAATTGTGCAGTATATTGTTAGAATATTTGTGGGGTGGGATGAAAAAGAAAACACATTTCTGTCTTGCTACCTAAAATATGAAGTGGGAAAAAAATAGTAATTTTATTTTGTAGTGTTTTGTTCTGACAACCATGACTTTTTTATGTTTCCATCAGCTGAGTTATGTAAGAGCTTGTTTTTTTTCCAGTGATCTAGCAGTTAAATTGAAAAGTTAAAGCATATCTGTTTTAAAAGATTTTTAAACACCTATTTTTCTTAGATTAACCCTTCATAGTTGTGACATGATGATTTAGTGCACTAATGTTATTAAAGGGGAAGGTTAGAAGCATCTAACCTACTGATATGTTCCTATAGCACTCAGGGTGCTGAGAATAAAGGTATTTTTCTTACTTTGATCCTCAGCTCTGTTTTGGGAACTTTGTAGTATGCACCTATGTAAATAAGGTGGTTTTGTGCACTGGGGGCAGGACTACAGCCCTCAGTGTACTGATCCACATTAGTCAATCCATTCTACTGAATATTCATCCAGTGTTCTGCAGTGATGAGCACCAAAGTGACATCACTGCAGAGCGCTGCCGCAATATTCATCAGAAGCTGTGGACTGGTCGTGACATAATCCCCTTTAAGCCCCTTAGTGTTCCCTCCATGGTTCACAGTTGTTACCTTTTTCCAGAGCTGGGCTGTTTGTCAGTGGTACACACACAGTCACTGCCTTTCTCCTAGGTTCCCAGCCCAGGATGGCACGGCACAACATTAAAGGAAACCAATGAGCCCAGTTGCGTTGATATGGTTCCCTGGAGTAATGTATAAAGCCACAGCACATACCGACCACGGCACATACCGACCATGGCTGCCGCAGGAGCTTTATACCAGGGAAAAATGACTTTAATCCCCCCGGCTCGTGACAGACACGGGCGGGGAAGCAGTCATCTGGGCGGCTTCCCGCCCGTGTCTAGTCACAGCTCTCTGCCTGTCAGCACGCTCGACAGGATTGATTGACAGGCAAAGAGGCCAGTAACGGACCAGATGACTACGCCCTCTGTCTGTCACAAGACGGGGGAATAAAAGTCCTTTTTCCAAGGTATAAAGCTCCTGCAGCCGCCGTGGCCGGTCCGTGCTGCAGCAGGAGCTTTATACATTGCTCCAGGGAACCATATCAGCCCATATCAGCCCATATCAGCCCATATCAGCTCATAAGTTCCCTTTAAGTCCTTACAGCTATGCCATGACATTGTCCTGGTGAAAGGGCGCTTAACAGCCTTAACTGTGCTGGGGAATTTTTCACACAGTACACTTCTACAGATGGCATCATTGCAATGTATTGTGTAAAATGTAAAAAACAGCAACAGCAGCAATAAAAGGGTAACAGCTACTGTTGTTGTTGTTGCTGCTGCTAAATGACTAAAAGAAGAGGGAGACTGTGGGCATACAGCATTAGATCCACTGCTATTGACACAAGGAACAGCTGCCCAGCACTGTACAGATGGTAAAAGATGTAGAGAAGCCTTGGTTTACTTTATAGAAACAGCGTAGATCATCTAAAATAGACAGACAGGCCCAGTTTTTAGTAACCCAGCTAAAGTTTTCTCAGTCTCCTGTAATTTGTTCTGCACTCACTTTTACTACAGACAAACTTTCCATGACAACAGACAGCGGAGAGCAGGTTTCAAAGAAGGGTGACACCTAGTGGCCAAGACTTGATAAATAAAGTTCTCTACAAATATGCCCATTTAAATAATGTTATATACTTGTTAGCATGGTATTTTTAAAAGGTTGACAGAGAATCTGTAATTAGTTGCACGGTGCCTTAACAAAGAGTCATCGGGTCGCCCCTGGCATCTTTTTCCTATCTGACCAAACATGATTGATAGATCTCAACCAGATCTATGTGTGAAGGTCGGAGGGGTGGGTCAGGAAGATGCCCCCAAAGACCACCCTGATGACTCATGGTTCAGACAACAAGAAAATAAAATGGCAGATTCAGTTTAAGAAATTGTACCACCAGTAGGGAAAATACAGGTTGTTGTACAGTACCAGTTAACTAACATGAAGAATGTTTAGTAAACTCTTTTGTCAGATGTCTGGAGTCTGCATATAAATTCTGCACTTGTCTTTGCTCAATGAGAAACCAACATGAAGGAAGTGTGATGTAAACCTACAAGGTGATCTACCCCTAGCAACGGTCTACTGCACAGTTAACATGCACTCAGTTTTGACTGTAAATGGTATATTTTTAGCCATATTTTTTTCTAGGTAAAAAACAATAAAATATATATATTCACTCTGTAACAGCTGCTTCAGCAGAAACCATGCTCACAGTCAAACCACATTTTTTTTATATGTATCATGTGTTCATGAGCTGCCGTAATTCATTCAGTCATAAAAGTGGCAGGTTTGTTTGAAATCCCAAGGTAGATCAATCGTCCAGGGAACTATAACAGCACCGCTGCCTCTTCAGTTCTTGCTTGCACAGTGTAATACAATTCCCCACATACTGTAGTTGTGGATGGGAATGGGAATAGGTACCAAACACTGTGACCCTTTTATTCCTAGTTTGAAGTAGAGTGCGGAGGTTCCTGCAGTCTCACCCCTATTAATAGCACATACTAGTGTAACCCCTTTTCAGTTAACTTTTATGATAAATAATTATATTTTTTGTTAAATAGATAAAATTTTAAATGAAAGTGAACACAGTGAAGGGACTGCATGGATGATCTAGCAATTCTTCGTGTGACTCGGCAGCATGGTTGATAGTGTACCTTGCAAAGGGATAGCAAATAGGCACCGATCACAGAAATATCAGTGGTGATGTCATGAGCCGGGCCGCGCTCAGCCTCCTACACGCACCAACAGCATCCCTGACAACCGGCCCGGACGGTTTCTAGGGGCGCGTCTGCGGCATCCATAGTTACTATGTCGCGGCTGGGACTTCTCTCCCCTAGCTGATTCTGCTAAGTATGTGTTGACTGGCAGCCGGCAGCCCCAGTCAGCTTCATGGTGTGTACTGGGCGCTGGAATTTAAGCCCCAATCACATCCTGGGGCTGGGACTCCGGCCTCCATAAAATTAATACCCCCCAATGCTTTTTTGCCTGCGTAAGAGCCTCATTCCTGAGTGTCACTAAGCCAGCATTTTGTATCCTGGTTACATACTCCCTGGTTTCTCTGACTTTTGGCTTGACTTTATGACGATTCTCCCCGCCATCAGATTTTGTACTAGATGACTCAGTATTTATTGTGTTTGTTTGTTTGTTCTGTCTGTCTTTGGTCTGTCTCTGTGTTTATACTCAAATAGGTTAGAAACTGTTGCTCAGTTACCCACTGCCACCTAGGGCAGATTGCGGTAAGTAGGCAGGGACAGCGGGGCGGGTGCCAGTGCAAGGCAGGTGATTTGTAAAAGGGCAATTTATGCCTTTTATGACACACTCTAATTTTATTTACCTTGGCAGCAGCTGCCTGACTGGGAGGTAAGGTTAAAGACTAATGCCCCTATTCCACGAGTCGTTTGGAGGAGCAAACGAGCGCTATTAGCGCTCGTTTGCTCCTCGTTCCCCGCTCGCTGCCGCCGCTATTCAACGCGGCGTCAGCGAGCGGGTGAGTGCGGGAGGGGCGTCGGGGAGCTGCTGGGGGGGCTGCCCGGGGGATCGCTGATCGTCCGGGCAGCCCATAGGATATAGCAGCATCTGCTGCCGACGGTCCTATTCAACGGAGCGACGGCAGCAGATCGCTGCTATATCAGTCGCTTGTTTTTCAACATGTTGAAAAACAAGCGACTGTAACGATCAGCCGACATGAACGATGTCGGCTGATCGTTGCACTCTATTCCACGGGACGAATATCGTTCGTAGCGGCCGTTATCTGCCGAATACGAACGATATTGCTCCTCTAAACGACCCGTGGAATAGGGCCTTTAATTCAGGCAAAATCAACTTTTCCCCTATCCACCCTTGGTACTCCCTGTCGATCTCCGTATCGGGCCCCGCCTGCTCTGTTATAAATAGAACCGTAGGTACGGCATGTGAACTTCGGCTTTATTAATTTATATGGAGCTGAAAGAAACCGAGTAAGCCAGAAATGCGCTGTACCGGACAACCTCTTTAAATGGATAGTCCAATGATATAGGTACAGTCCCATTCTGTGTTAAATTTGTTGTTTTATTTGGAAAAACAGGACGTCATCAAACCCTTTCCTTTTTTAGGGAACTTGAGAACTCGAGTTGAGAAACACTGATATATTTGGTAATGTATAGATAGAGAGATCTTCCCTCCATCCCAACTGTTGAAGAATTTGTTAGCCTCAGACGTAACCTCTTTTGGAGCCATACCAGCCATATTGGTTAGTGACCCGGCTTCATTAGAAACATTTTTCTCCCCATCAGCAAAATGCTCAATATTTTTATATTGAATATATTTTCTCCAGATGACAGCTGCTAACCCTGCCAATAGGTTATGACAGCAAATAAAAATGTTTTATCTTCTATGGTGTGATTGGAAACATTCTTAACTGCAGAGTCCTAAAGAACAATCAATGATGAAGCAGGAAAAGTCTTATTGAATTTGGAGCTAATTAGTATATATGTATCGAATGAAAGGGTTTCTGGAAGCCAGAGCCTCATTTTACGGCTTGGCACTGCAGCCTTGATAAACTCAATATAATCTTCCCAATTACTTTATATTAGTTTAAAACGCTCTAAACACTTCTAAGAATTGATTTTTGAGGGGCACAAGCCATATATCATGTCATTTCAATGTGCTTGGGGCTATCATATACTATAGGAATGTTGACTTAGGATGACATACTCAAAATTCTCCAATAGGAAAAAAACTAAAAAAAACTATGTCAATTGAGTTATTATCCAAGTCTTAAATATTATTACTATAATTGTGACTGTGAATCTACTATAAGTTCATTTTATCGGATCATTTAGAAACCTTACAAAGTGGCTGCTATATTCTATATATTGTTATCGAGCTGTTTATTTAGTTACTGTTGGATGTATATAAAAGCAATAAAACAATGAACTGATAAACAATGGTGATAAAAGTAACATTTCCCAGGTTTTACTTGCTATTGCAGTGTTTTGTACAACTTCAAGGATTTTTCTTCTCAATGTCAAACAGTCATAAGGGAAATGGTGAAATAAATGCAGCAAAAGTAACAGTACTGTATTGATACTACTGTTCGCATTAGGCTTTTCTCAGACAAAATTTGTACTGCATTTTATTTCACTGAAAAACACAAGGTCCTACTTTTTGACGGCTTTTCTGGTTCAACAGTGCAGACACTATGCCAGGATTTTCCTTGCTTGCAGCCTTAGTGGAGACCAACTGCCAGTACTTCCTGGAGATTGTAGTTGAACTGAGCATTTCTGACCCACCTTAGTGAGTTATGTCCAAGGGCAACAGGTTATCAATTCAATTAGTAATTCTACAGTATGTCTCTATCAGGCTGGAACCCAGGAAGACAGGACAAGTGAAGCCCTAACCCTGGCACCCACTCTGCTGACCCTTCCTTTTGGATTGATCGGCATCTTAGTAGGCCAGCCGCAACCAGAAGACTGATAACTGTACTAATATATGACAAAGACAGGACAAAAAAAACCAAACAATAATCTCAGGGTCAACAAGTCAGGTCAGGAACTATCGGTCATTGTGATACAAAATCAGAAGTCAGGGGAATAGTTAGAAAGTCAAGCCAAAATCAGGAAAACCAGGGAATAACAATCAGGATACAACGCTAGCTTAGTCACATTTAAAGAGGCTCTATCACAGGCAATGAGGGATAGGAGTGGGCAGAACTTTAAGGGAGGTGATTGGGGCCGGTCCTGATTTGGGCCGAAACCCCAACCTCCCCACAAGACCTAAAGTTGACTGGCAGCTGCACCTGGCAGTCAGCATTACAGTGAACTTAATGCAGCTAGGATGCCCAGCCGGGGAGCGGTGCGGCCCTGGCGTATGTAGCTAAGGACGCTGGCATGCCCTTGGTAATTGGCCGGGCCGGTTACCAGGGACGCAGACCACTGCTAAAGGTAATCTCAGTGACTAGGGATGGTCCGAACCCTCCGAGGTTTGGGTTCGGCTGAACCCGAACGCTCGGCATCCGATTCCCGCTGTCTGCCCACTCCGTACAGCGGGAGGTACGCCTGGAAAACTGGGATACAGCCTATGGCTATGGCTGTATCCCAGTTTTCCAGGCGTTCCTCCCGCTGGATCTGCCCGCTGCACGGAGCGGGGATCATTGCGGAGGGTTCGGGTTAGTACGAACCCCGTCTGAACCAGGTTCGGACCATCCCTATCAGGGACCAAGCGTGCAGGTCGGCACCGGCTCCTTACTGTCTCTCAAACAATACAGTTCCAGAAAGGCTTGTACATCTGAAATATGTTTAATCTCATATAATGCATCAGTTTAGACCGACTTTTCTTAAAGAGAAACTATCAACAGGAAGAATCTAACCTTTTGATATGTCCATATTGTGCACAGAGTGCTGAGGATGAAAGAAAGTTTCTTACCTTCAACCTCTGCCCCATTTCTGTGCTAGTAGGCGTTGAATCTTTATTCTATTTAGGAGTTTTGGTGCACTGGGGTTGGGGCTACTGCTTGAAAAAAACTCCTAATTAACATAAAGATTAAACTCTTAATAACGCAGAAATGAAGCTGAGGATGAAGGTAAGAAACTCACTGCCCCGTGTGCTATAGGGACATATCAGCAGGTAGATACTTCTAACCTGTTAACAGTTTCCCAGTCATGAGGATTTAGGGTTCTGAGCTACAATAATGATGTTTTGGAGCATGCTGCAGCGTTTCCATATAAACTGTTCATTTGCTGTTGCTTCTTTTTGTAAAAAAAATTTATTTTTACCCCCCCCCATGCTGTATGCAAATGAGCGCTAACTAGTTATGCAGGCGACAGCTCTCCCTCAACTATTCATGGCTCTCCAGGCTGTAATCACTCCCCTCCGTGTTGTCACCTTGCCTCTCTGGGCATGATTTCCGGGCCAGGAGCCTGCTACATCATTCAGAGGTGGAATTACAGCCCAGGAGCCATGATTACAGCCCAGAGAGCTGTGACTAGTTGGGGGAGAGATGCCACCCACATGACTAGTTAGTGCTGATTTGCATACAGCACAGGGAGGAATAATACTACATTATCGGGTAGATGGAAGCAACAGCAAACAGGCAGTTTATTTGTGTTAGAGTAGGGGTCCCAAGACTGGTGCAGCCCTACTGCTGGCACCCACCCTGCCGCCCTGCCTAATTGCCTCAACTGCTCTAGGCAGCAGTGGACAACTAGGTGGCAGTCCCTAACTTAGATAAGTGAACACAGAACAAGACAGACAGACAAAACAAACACAATAAGGCTGGGTTCACACACAGTATATTTCAGGCAGTATTTGGTCCTCATGTCAGGTCCTCATAGCAACCAAAACCAGGAGTGGATTGAAAACACAGAAAGGCTCTGTTCACACAATGTTGAAATTGAGTGGATGGCCGCCATATAACAGTAAATAAGTGCCATTATTTCCATACAACAGCCGTTGTTTTATGATAACATCAAATATTTGCCATTAAATGACGGCCATCCACTCAATTTCAACATTATGTGATCATAGCCTTTCTGTTCTTTCAATCCACTCCTGGTTTTGGTTGCTATGAGGACCAAATACTGCCTGAAATATACTGTGCGTAAACCCAGCCTCAGTCAGGATCAATGAATCCAGGTCAAAACACACACTAACAAGGCAGTACAAAAGTGAGTCCAAAATCAAAGTCAAAAGTCAAAGCCAGAAAGTCCAAAAGCCTAGAAAAAATTGTAGGAACTATTGCTAGGTCAAGTCACACTAGTAAACTAGGCTTTATGGAAGGGTAGGCATGAAAACAAGTGGAGGATACTTATGGGACCAGAAGTCCCAGCCCAGACCATGTCAGGCAGCTGACTGGCGGTATCAGCTGTCAGTCATCTGATTATAAAGCACAACACCCAATGCCTATCAGCCGGGATTGGTGAGGCACCAGCCGCGGCTACATCAAACGGAAGCTCCACCGTGTCCCTAGCAACCGGCTGGGCCAGTCACCAGCGACTCCATTGGCATGCTTCCAGCACCTGGCCAGGCCTGTTCTAAGGGACGCCGTCGGCAAGGGGCCAGTCACTCGCTCTGGCAACAGTACATGTAGATTGTTTTTTTAACATTTTGGTAGGAAACACTGCAGCATGTTTCAGAACATCATTATTGTATCAGAACCCTAAATCCTCATGACCTCACAAGAAAGATTAAAAAAAAAAAAAAGATAACAAATACTCACCGCTGGTTTCTATCACACAGACAGAATCACTGACCAAAGTGTTGACCTGCCTCAACCAGTGATCAGCTTAGCAGAAGTTCCTGCAAGGTTGATCCATGACTGGAAAACAGGAGGCAGCAGGAAGTGGTGGGAACTGGGTGCTGCAATAATGGCAGCAGGGGGATTGGGGTAGGTGAGTATGATTTTTTTTTTCTGTTAGCATTTTTTTAGGGGGGTTGATATACCACTTTTTTGTTTTCCGAGAAGAATTACGGCCTAATGTATTTACCTGGAGAAGAACTGGATAACAAACATTTGGTGCTTAAGTAAATCGAATAACAAACACAACTTTTTCAACTATCCAAAACCAGGAGGTAATGTTGTACGCAGCACGATCTGTCCCATGTAACATTTCTCGACTGACTATGCTTCTATCATTAAGGTTTCAATGATAATTAAACTAATTACACAAAATTGCACAAATGAAACAAGCTAGAGCAAGAAAACTCATTACTCAGGGAGGAAAAGTGAATTTTTATTAAAATGATCACAAAAGAGGGAATCAAAACCAAGTAATATTCTATTAGCGATAATGATTGCCCAGCCTTGTATGATAAACAAAAGGCAAACCCCCCCCCAATACGGCATAGTTACATTTTATAGCAGCGTCTCCATGGGACACATAATTAGGAAATAGATTAGTGCGTTAAAGAGAAACAGAAAAAAAAAATCTAATGCCGCTAATGACATTTTTATGGAGTCATTTACAGTAATCCGGGATAAAGGGAGACTGATGGAAAAGATGTACGTTCTCTCTAATAATATTTGCCAAGTTTAAATAAAATCGTTGGAGCTGCCAAAGGCTGATATCTACAAAGCCTCTTAAAGGGTCATTTGACCAACATCTAAATTAAAGTTATATTGAACTGGACAAGTTTCAAAAGGTTAACCTATCAGAGGAACATGAGGATGAAAGGTTAACTCCACTAGGGAAAACGTAGAAAGATAATCCCAAAATGTCAGAATCAGTCAATAGCCCATCTGTATTGGAACTGTTAGAACAAGAAAGGTTCTTGTACTCCCTAGGTTGGAAACGTCTGTAGTGCGGTGTCTATAGCCTGGTAAGGGCTGGTAATGGTATGGTAATACTGGATCTCCAACTGTATTTCCTTTCTATAGTCTATTGTGCTGTCTGTTAAATCAGACACGTTAAAATTTAATAAAGTGTGACCTGCACGCTGTATTATGGAGAAATTCTAGACATATATGAGGCACTGGGAGTCCTTAAAGCGGTACTCCAGAGATTTTTTTTTCTTAAATCCGAAAGTTATACAGATTTTCAGATTACTTCTATAAAAAAAAAAAAACTCAAGTCTTTCAGTACTTATCAGCTGCTGTATGTCCTGCGGGAAGTGGTGTATTCTTTCCAGTCTGACATGGAGCTCTCTGCTGCCACCCCTGTCTATATAAGGAACTGTCAAGAACAGGAGCAAATCCCTATAGAATACATCTCATTTGGACAGTTCCTGTCATGGACAGAGGTGGCAGCAGAGAGCACTGTGTCAGACTGGAGAGAATACGCCACTTCCTGCAGGACATACAGCAGCTGATAAGCACCAAAAGGCTTAAGATTTTTTTATTTTTATTTTTAATAGAAATAATCTGTATATCTTTCTGACACCAGTTGATTTGAAACCATTTTTTTCCTCTGGCGTGCCCCTTTAAAGTGAATGTGTGTGTTTTTTTTTACTGATTAGTGCCAGATATTGACGTGTTATTTCAAAAAAATTTTTTATGTCAGTTCTGTTGTTTTCTTCATGGTATTTCTGTTTTTGTACATTATTATGGTGGCAGCCATATTTTCTAAATTTCTGCTCTGCTAATGACACCTACGACTTACTGATGGCAGTAGAGGACCATAGGAAACAATAGACAGGAGGTGACTTATTGATGTCTATGGAAGATTTTTCTAAGCTTTTCTTGTCATCTGTGTAGATTTAAATGTGTAGATGTGTGGGGGGAGGGGAGCTGTTAATATTTAGATGATTCATTTTAGAGAATCTGTCAAGTCCGATTCCAAAGACCCTCAGCAAACAGATCACCCAGAGAAGACATGGCAAGGCAGACATTTCTCTCCGGCAGAAATGTAATGTTACCTGTTGGCTATTTAAATTAATGTAATAAATGAACAGTCTGTGAACACGCAAGTAACAGCTGTTTTGTAATACATGGTCTTGTGTGGGATACCCAGCTCTCTCTATATCTGGGTATGTGCACACTACGAAATCCTGGTGGATAACTTAACGGATTACGCTGCTCGCCCCTGCTAACACCCACTAGACTCCATTCTATGTCCAAGCGGATTCCTGTTAATTCTTTGGGCGGATGACGGAATCCGCCTGTGCATAGAATGGAGTTTATGGCACGGGCAGAGATGCGCGCAGGGACGAGTGGGGGAATCTGTCGGGGGTTATCCGCCCAGATTCCGTGGTGTGCACATACCCTAAGTCATAATTGGTGTTGAGTAGAGATGAGCGAACCTCGAGTATGCTCGAGTCGATCCGAACCCGAACATTCAGCATTTGATTAGCGGTGGCTGCTGAAGTTGGATAAAGCCCTAAGGCTATGTGGAAATCATGGATATAGTCATTGGCTGCATCCATGTTTTCCAGACAACCTTAGAGCTTTATCCAAGTTCAGCAGCCCCCGCTAATCAAATACCGAACGATCGGGTTCGGATCGACTCGAACCCGAACCCAGTTGCTCATCTCTAGTGTTGAGTAAATATGCTTAGTGATGCATAGTGTTGGATTGAGCATTGGTGGGCATATACCATACAGATGGCCATAAGTTATATTCCCCGCTCTCTGCAGTAAACTATTTCAATTTTTTACTCTACTATATGTATAGTTTGTTCCTTAAAGGGACTTTCAAATGAAATATTCAAAAATTATAATGAAAAAATGCACAACAATACTCAAAGAAAAAATGCACAACATATTAGAACCCTGGCGGTATGCTGTCAATTGCCTAAATACCATTGGAGTTCTAATGTGCCTTGCAGAAACCTATAGCATTTTTTAATTATAATTTTTTATACTTCATTTAAACATCCCTTGAATTAACAAAGTATACAAATAGCAGAAGGAAAAAATTAAATAGGTTAACCAGGCACCTTCCTACAGGTCTGAAGTCTCCCATTGATTTAAATCGGGTTTCTTACTCAAGCATAGTTAAATGTTGACTCGAGCAATGAGCATTTGGACGTTTTAGTGCTAGTCATAATAAAGTATATCGAAAATGGCTGTCCTGTATAATAAAATAGTATATAGTATAGTAAAAACTTATACCTGGATATTCAGTAAACCTTATTTCTATTATTATCCCTATGGGAGGATAAAAACTGAAGTATTTTAGTCTTCCACTGTGTCAGACCAGTATCACACCGGGAGTTGCTGGGAACAGTGGCATCTCTCCATTATTTCGTAGTACAGGTAAGCTCAGTATTAGGTGAACACCCCATGCATTGGCTGATTTTCTTGCATTTTTAAAGATGTCTTACATGGTGAACCTCCTTCATGTGCACCTTATCAGCATTCACTGTCAGAGCACACACACCGCCGGGGTTATCGGGAAATAATCATTGATATTTCTTGGTGGAGGAAGCTATGTGCATGCTCAGTTTCATTGACTCTAAGTAAACTCATTGATTTTAGATGCAGATGTTCAATGGATACCCGATAAGAGAGAACAAGCAATTTTTCATTGTCTTTTGGATGTCTGAGTCAGCCCTTTCATTGTTGAACTTATAAAAAAGAAACGTCGTACTGATCTGTTCAGTGTTATATGTCATGAAGGCAAATTATCAGTATATAATAACCATGATTATAATTATAAATTATTATTAAAGAGGAGCGAGTCAATTGAAAAGTAATTTAATTTGTTCCAAATTTATTCAATGATTTACTCCTGGGCAAAATAGGAGTACTAGTCAAAAATAGGAATCCCTGCCCTTGTATCAGCTGTAAGGTGCCAGGCTGTCTGTTTGCTGCCCAGAGGTAATTGGCTATACTATAAGCATTGCCTTTTAATTTGAGATGAATCGTTTATCTAAATGAAGCAAAGCGCCTTGTTTGATCTGCGCTCAGCTCATCAAGTCGATGGCCTTTCATATCTGCTCCGCTCCCAGGATGCCAGGAAAAGTTAGATCCAATCCTAGGAAACGTCTCCCAGTTTCCCAGCATTGGATCCAGCTTTTACTGGTGGCAAGGGGCGGAGCAGCGCTGGAAGGCTGGCGGCTTGATAAGCAGAGCGTAGATCAAACAAAGAGCTTCTTTATGGATAAAAAAAAAACATTTGACATATAAGAGACTTTTGGAAAGTTTTGAGTGGCGTGCGTTACTGTGTGGCGCTCTCCCTGCTCTCTGTTAATGTGAGCCCCATAGACTTACATAGTGCTGCTGTCTCAGTCACCTGACACAGAGCTTTATGTACACTACACACAGACTCACATACACACTTTGGGGAGGATTTATCTTGCTGGTCTTAAAACTAGGCCCCGTCCCTTTTCCCCAGCTGAGCATCCGAACTTGCGCCCGGCATACCAAATCATATGTAGATTTGGAACATGATTTACGTCTGCGAGCCTTGTCGCGCCCCCTAGTCCCTCCAGCATGCCCATCAGGCATGCAGGTGTGCACCAGGGAGAAGGGGCGAATTTGTGCCTTCTCCCTGGCATATTCCTCAGGTGGGACTTTCCTATATGTCCCCCTTTGTGCACACACATATACCGCTTAAACAGGAAGTACCGTGGGTGGATGAGATTAAGGGGTCCACATGCTGTGTCCAAGTCTTTGGCTCCAAGAGATGCTCAAAATCTGTGCAGACTAAAGCTCCTCCCCCTCCCTTCCTTCTGTGTTCCAATGGCCAGTAGCACATAAAGCAAAGAAGAGGGGGCATCCTGAGGGGAGGAGTGGGGGAGGGGCTTAGGGAAAGAAGAGGGCTGTATTGCTTCTCAGTGACACAATTTGTCACCCTGGTCACTCCCTGGCTCTATACAATACAGCTTACTATATAGAGGCAGTGAGTGAGCCATGTCACGGGAGTTTTCAGCAATGCTGGGAGGAATTTAGGTGTGTCTTGGAGCTTCTAAACAGGGAGACCCACCTCCTGCTCTGGTCCCACCGGGGGATTCCGGATCTCCATTGGGCCAGTCCGAGCCTGCATGCAGAGCAAGTTCTCCCCTAACAAAGGTTATGAGGAGCTGAATATTTGGATGTCTCAATGACCATCCATACATAAAAGGTCACAGGATAAACCGGGGGTCAGTACAATAAGTCTGGATGGAGACCCAACTAACTATGTTAAATTCTAGTGGACTCCTAATCTAATCCTATATTATTATAATTTCCATAAATGATATAAATCTAATATACAGTAAGCCGAAACATTGTACAAACCCAAGGTCATGTATCACCAGGAATATAGCAATATATACTTAGTAGAAACAAAACTATATGAATCCATGCAGTAATAATACATATTTAGTGACTGGATTAAAGGTAACAGGTTTTCAATCTTCATGATTATTACTAGAAAATTCTATTTCAAAGATACAGAAAAACTCTTCATGGCAATTGTATGTGGCATTTTCTTGTTTGCAGATAAATGCCTCCAAGACGGAGTCCCCTGCCACCAAGTGATTTATGTTGGAGGTGTATAACCCTAATGGAGGAATTACTCTTATAGAAAAATGGGATTTATTTCTAGCTGTGCTATGTACACAGCGGAAAACATACAATGTACACAGGCCAGACCTAATAGTTTTAAACACCATCTTGGAACAAATGGCTCAAGTGTGATGACCTGAGCTGAGATATGGGAAAGAGCATTAGGGATCATGGAGCAGCTGTGACACATGACGTATTAGAAATTGTGCTGTGTATTTTGGTCCTGTAGAAAGTATTACGGTATATGTGCATATATATGTGTGTGTGTGTGTGTGTGTACATACACTGCTCAAAAAAAATAAATAAAGGAAATACTTAAACTTAACACAATATAACTCCAAGTTAATCGCACCTTTATGAAACCCCATGTCCAGTTATGAAGTAACACTAATGGTGAATCAATTTCTCCTGCTTTTGTGCAAATAGAACAGGTAGAAATGATAGGCAAATAGCAGGACACCTCCTATAAAGGAGAAATTTAGGGATCACAGACCATTTATCTGTTTTCATCCCTTTTGACTGTGTTTCTTTTTGGTCACTTTTGCGTTTGGTCATTTCTCTTACCCCTAGAGGTAACATGAGGTGGTGTCTACAACCCATACATGTGGCTCAGGTAGTGCAGCTCATCCAGGATGGCACATCAATGGGAGCTGTGGCAAGAAGTTTTTCTGTGTCTGTCAGCGTAGTGTGCAGAGCATGGAGCAGATACCAGGAGACGGGCCAGTACACCAGGAGACGTGGAGGGGGATGTAGGAAGGCAAAAATCCAGCAGAGGGGCAACTACCTCCTCCTTTGAGCAAGGAGGAGTAGTGCCAAAGCCCTGTAAAATGATCTTCAGCAGGCTACTAATATCCATGTCTCTGCTCAAACTGTCAGAAACTGACTCCATGAGGTAGAATGAGTGCCTGACGTCCACAGATGGGGGTTGTGCTCACAGTTGAACACCGTTCAGGGTGATTGGCATTAACTAGAGAACACCAGGATTGTCAGATTCAACATTGGTGTCCTGTGCTCTTCACGGATCAGAGCAGGTTCACAAATGTGTTACAGACATGACAGAGCCTGGAAACACAGTGGAGAGTATTCTGCTGCCTGCAACATCCTTCAGCATGACCGGTTTTGCAGGGTGTCAGTAATGGTGGGTGTGGGGTGGCATTTATTTGGAGGGCCGCATAGCCCTCCATATGTTTGCCAGAGGTAGCCTGACTGCCATTAGGTACCGAGATGACCTCCTCAGACCCCTTGTGAAACCATATGCAGGTGCGGTTGGCCCTGGGTTCCTCCTAATACAGGACAATACTAGACCTCATATGGCTGGAGAGAGTCAGCAGTTCCTGCAAGATGAAGGCATTGAGGCTATGGACTGTCCCGTCCGTTCCCCAGACCTGAATCCGATTGAGGACATCTGGGACATTATGTCTCACTCCATCCACCAACGTCATGTTGCACCATAGACTGTGTAGGAGTTGGCAGATGCCAAGGTCTGGGAGAAGATCCCTCAGGTGATCATTGACCACTTCATCAAGAGCATGCCCAGGCATTGTAGGGAGGTCATACAGGCTCGTGGAGGCCACACACAATACTCAGCCTCAGTTTGACTTGTCTTAAGCACATTATATCCCAGTTGGATCAGCCTGGAGGGTGTTTTTCCACTTTAATTTTGTGTGTGGCTCCAAATCCAGGCCTCCATTGGGTAATACATTTAATTTTCATTGATGATTTTTGTGTGATTTTGTTGTCAGCACACTTAGCTTTGTATATAATTCAGAAAAAAAGGTCAGCTCACCATATGAATGTGTCCCTCTATGAAGCGGTAACCCTCTGTAATGGAGCAAGTGGAAAACCAGGGCCGTTCACCCAGGTGATAAGTCCAAAAATGAAATGGATCACGGCTCCAGCAAAAATATTGTAAAAGTATCAAAATTCTTTATTTCTGTAGCATATTAAAAATCAAACATGTATAAAAACAGCACGCTGACGCGTTTCGGGGTCAAGCCTCATATTCATTTAGCTTTGCACAGAACAAAGTATTCAATGAGAATATTTCATTCACTCAGATCTAGGATGTGTTATTTGAGTGTTCCCTTTATCTTTTTGAGCAGTGTATATAGGGAAAAATATTTTTTGTTCTTCTGGACCTGACATGACCTAACTAGAAACAGACCAAATAGTGAGGACCTAGATCTGCATGGGAAGTTAATCAATGGCTGGACGTTAGCATAACCTCATTTGCCTTGAGAATGATAAATAGTCTCATTATTTAACCCTTAGACGACCCAGGGCGTATAGTTACGCCATGGAAGTCTGTCCCCAGACGACCTAGGGCGTAACTGTACGCCCTGGGTGTTTCTCCCGCTATGAAGCGTGCTCCGGAGCGGAGCACGCTTCATAGGAGGTGGGGGCCGGCTGCAGTGAGCAGCCGGGATCTCACCGGTAATGACACGCTGCAGCGATCGCGCTGCCGCGTGTCAATAACTCCTTAAAGTGTAAGTGTAAGTGACAGGGGGAGTCCCCTGTCACTTACCGATCGGGACCCCCGCAGTGTGACTGCGGGGGTCCCGATCTGTAAAACGGACCGCCGGAGGTCTCTCACCTGCCTCCGTGCGGTCCGATCGGCGATCTGCTACACTGAGCCTGCACAGGCAGGCTCAATGAGCAGATCGCCGATAACACTGATCAATGCTGTGCCTATGGCATAGCAATCATCAGAGTAGAAATCAAACTAATCTATGTAAAAGTCCCCCAAAGGGACTTCAAATGTGTAAAAAAAAAAAAGTTAAAAACACTAACACACTACCCCAAAACCCCTCCACCAATAAAAGTTGAAATCACCCCCCTTTCCCATTATATAAATAAAACATATAAAAATAAACAAATAAACATATAATATACTGTAGCGTGCGTAATTGTCCGATCTATTAAAATATAACAAGTGTCATTGCGAACGGTAAACGGCGTACATGAAAAGAGGGGAAAAAGTGCGCGGATTACCGATTTTATGTTACATTATATATATAAAAAAATTAATAAAAAGTGATCAAAACGTCCAATCTTCACAAATATGGTATTAATAAAAACAAGAAATCATGGCGGAAAAAATGACACCCCATACAGCCCCGTAGGTGAAAAAATAAAAACGTTATAAGCGTCACAATAGTCCCATTTTATTTATAATTAATTGCCAAAAAAAGGGATTTCATTTAAAAAAAATATGTAACATTAGAGAATCTGTGTAACCTGCATATGGTTGTGTTCGGACTGACCTATAGAGTAATAGTATCATGTCGCTTTTACCATATAGTGCATTATGTAGACACAGGAACCCCCCAAACGTTACCATATTGTTTTCTTTTTTGCGATTTCACCAATTTATATCTTCATATATAATATATTTGGGATTCCATCATACATGTTATGGTAAAATGAAAGACGCCGTTACAAAGTACAACTATTCCTGTAACAAATAAGCCCTTACATGGCTTGTAGATAGAAAACTGAGAGTGCTAGAGCTCTTAGAAGGGGAGGAGGGAAAAACGGAAACACTAAGATCAAAATTTGCGCGGTCCACTGGGTCATTTTGGGCCTGGTCCTCAAAGGGTTAAAACCACATGATGCATGGATGCCAACACTGTAAGGAGTATTACAGGATAACTTGTAAAGTGGAAAAGAAGGAACTCAAAGATCTTATAGTGTTTATCTTTAAATTTACTATATGAACTGAGATTCAACACATTTGCCATACAAATAATTTTTTGAACTTCTTTCATATCTTTCCATACATTAAAATTTTAAATGTTTTATTGCTTTAAGCTTAAAACAAAGTCTTAATTTTAAAAAGGTGACACATAACCAGCCCTAAATTTCATCATTGTCTTTTTTTTCATGTTCTACTTGATTATCCTTTTACAAAAACGTAACAGTAGTAGAAACTTGGAACAAACTTCCAGCAGAGGTGGTTGGTAAATCTACAATAACAGAATTTAGACCTGCCTGGGATAAACATAAATCTATCTTAAGATAATAAGAATGGAAATACTAAAAGGGTGGACTAGATGGACCAGGTGGTCTTTTTCTGCCAACAATCTTCAAAGTTTTTATGTTTTTTCTATATACTGCTGGTGCCTTTGAAAAACAAAAAGAAGGATACTTACCTTCCTCTGATTCTAGGTTCATCCTTGCACAGTTCCTGTTTGGCTCCTTCTAATCTCATTAACTCTCTTCTTCCTGCTTCGGAGATGAGTACACAAACCAGGACCTGCCTGCTAATCCAATCACTGGCTACAACAAGACACCACTGAAGCCAGTCATTGGCTGAGCAAAAAGGTCCTGCTCCAATGGCTCATCTTGGAAGCAGGCTGTTAAAAGGAGATCAGGGAACTTGAAGAAACCTGTTGGGACCAACTGGGAACTGGAGGTTGGTAAGTATATATTTTTTTTCCCTATTTGTCCAAGGCCCGAGCAATATATGAATTTTTGTAACTCTTTCAATGCATTATCGTAGCCCTATATACTGTAAGTAGTAAAAGTTGTAACCAAAAATAAACAACCTGGCACTCCTGTCATTTCCAAAGTGCACGTTGCTATCCGTGATGCAGGTAAATAAAAATTCTCCAGGCTGCACATCAACGTGAATATCTTAGCATCTTATGACTTGACATAACATCCGGCAAATGTCAACAGATTGTGATCTTATCGCACCAGCCGAATTGGCACCAGCAGAAAGAAAACTGTAAGTAACAGTAACCTCAGGAAATCTTTTTATTAGACATTTACACATCAAATTACTTAATTACTATGCTATAAAACGTGTCTAAACTGTTTGTATCTAGCAAACAGCTGGGAATGTACAGCACTCGTACGGCAGGAAAACATTATGTGCCGACAGTGCGCGGCAGATAGTACCGTACATATGTCTCTTAGTGTAATGCGCCTGAAGATAACATTAAGATAATTGACTCCTATTATGTAAAACATTCAGGGCCATATTTAACATTCAATTAAATGGGCTGTAAGGTTTCTTATGGCGCTATAATGACTGCTGGCTAGGAAATACTTTGCAAATACGGTCGTCAACCTTTAGCATTGCCATTTCGGCACTCTCAAAATGTTACTTTAACGGAAATGCTAATGGACGCTCTTGAATGAGCAAAGGGAAAAAGAAACGATGGCGCAAAAGATAAAAGAAATATTCGAGAGATTCCAGGTAGGGTCCATGTATTTTTTATACCGAGTCGCAAAGTAACAGGGAAATGAATTTGTAACATTCAACGTTATTTTGCAATCTTGGATGGGAGGAGTTGCTTGAAGTCATGCTGTAATGATAGGGATCAAAGCATGCATCTGTATAATAGAACAAGCTCCTTCAATGAAATCCACCAGGGCCGTATTGACATTAAGCTCTACATAGGACACCTCCAGTAATAAGATTCATGCATACTGTATAGAGTGAGGGAACACTGAAGCCAATTCATTTTTTAGTAAGATGGAGAAAAACCACTCTACTTTGATACATATTCGCGTAAGAATTTCACATTAATCTTTAGATCCATCATATTTGCCCATTGGGTACGTTTGCAGCTACACAGACAATGAATGGGAAAGAAGATGAATATTTGCCGGGGATGCAGTCGGATTGAAATTCTGCCATTTATTTTTATGTTCTATTATGATAACGTTATATAGCTGGGAGATAAAACGATGTTGTGGTTTACATTAATAACAGAAAATCCATCATGCATGCCTGAAAATATGGATTAAATTTGCATTATTAAGAGAGGCAATCATAGTTATGCTATGTAGGATACACCATATAGGGAATCGGATGCGGGATCTGAAGGCTGGGTTATGGGATGTGAATAATTAGAAATGTAGATAAAAGGATTTATGGACTGTAGCATTTGTCGAGATGATAGGAAATGATAGGTTAAAATAGAGTATTGTGCTCTTCATCTGTGCTGAACCTTCTCCATCCATGACAGTGTTACAGATACTAATAGAGATCAGCAAACTTAAAAAAAAAAAAAAAAATAGGTTCAGCAGGTTCACCTAACTTTGACGTAACGTTTATTTTTGTCTGATCTGAACCTTAAATGAACTGCAGTAAAACAGCTAAACAATTATCTGTTAAGCTGTTTTAGGGTATGTGCACACTACGGAATCTGCGCAGAGGCCCCATAGGCTCCATGTCAATTTTTTGGGATAGAATGGAGCCTATGTAGAACTTCAAGCCGGAGCCGGGGGTGGGGGGATGGCGGGTTGCGCAGTGTGCACATAACCTTAACGCGGTTAACAAAGTTCGCTCATCTATACTTATCTGTCCATGCTCCCCCAATCCTTCTGTACCTCACAACCACCACTCTAGAGACTACTTTATAGATGACCTATAAAGGTCATCTATTAATTGATAAGGGCTGCCCCATAGTCAATATTAAAGGGATTTTACATTGATGGCCTTTCCTTGGGATAAGCAATCCATGTGAGATGTAAGAACCCCCCCCATCAAATGAATGGGCTGAGCTAGCGGGAGAAGCAATACCTCACACAGCCACATGAGATAACTTCTAAAGCTGAAGCTTTATTTAAAGACAGACTCACCATTTTAGTTGTGTGCATACCAGTAATGTGCAGTTTTCTTATTTATATTTATGTATACTAAAACTTCTGCGTAATATAGAAAGCTTTACATGTATTTTTCTTTATTGTTTTAACCTTTTTCTTTAATGTTTTTAATTTTTTAATGCTTTTGTGTAATAGATTTGGTAATAAACTGCAATATTTCTATATTGCAGTATTATATAAAAGTCAGCATAATACCAACAGACATGTCTTTATATTGTTAGCCATCTGTCTGCCTCAGCAATCATAGCCCCCTCCCTGTGCAAACCATTCAAATACTGTGGCATAAGGTTTTATGTATAGTATCGGTGTTATCTCTAGTATTGGCTTTTACAGCTGTGTTCCTGCAGTGATCACGCTGGCACAGCTCCTCTGTCCCCACCTACTGTATATGTAGGCACTTTACAGGACCTAACTCCTGATAACATGCACCTAATGTAAGGGATCCTGGGACCTGGATGGAACATAGAGACATACAAACCTAGCGCAAGGCCCCCCAAGACTGTCCTTGCCTACTTGCCAGGCCTAGGTGGTCTGCGACTCTGAGACTGTCCCTACATTGCATTAAGGCCCTATTATAACCACTTCTTGTAATAAAAGGCAATCGGCCGATCGTTGTCTTTCATATTCTTTCGACATGTTGAAAGACAAACAAGGTGAAGAGCAACAATCTGCTGCCATCGCTCCGTGTACGTGAAGAAGCAGCAGCAGACCACTTTTATCTCCTTTGGGGGCCCCCCGCACTACTCGCTTGGTTTCGGTGCATGTAATAGTGCTCGGTGCGTGTAACAGCGAGGTTGGCGCTTATTTGCTCCCAGAGATCACCCCGTGTAATAGGGGCTTAAGTGAAACACCAAATGAGACAAGACAAACAAACACAATAAAGAATAGTCAGGAAGATACAGGTAAATCTGGAGATAGCAGAATAATACAAAAACAGAAATAAGAAGGCCTCTGACCTCCAGACAACACAGACTGACAGGGAAGAGAGATAAGCAGAGAAGGCAGCTGTCCATCACTACTAAACCATCTCAGCCCGGCTAGCAGAAGAAACCAGATGGGTGTGGTGGGGAACCTGTCAATCACCACATAGCAAGTGCTGGAATCAGACTGGTAGGAATTATACACACTGAATCAGGACCATCACATAGATACAGGTAAAGGACTGCGGTTCAGGGAAGAAACAGAGTGCTGCACCTCACACCTATGGCTGATACTAGTGCTGCTAGGCTAAATAAAAAAACACATCAGCATTTTGTGTATGAATTGATCAAGCCATACTGCCCCATGTACCTCGTGCCAGTATCTGATACACATGGGTCCCTACACTAAGTCCACACCGTGCCAGTCAGTGGCCACCAACCCCGCAGGCGTGCACAGTCAGGGAACGGGGGCCATGGGACTGCCCTGCGACCCCCATGCCACAGGACCAGACCCAAAAACACCACACCAGAACCCGGCCAGCACCGCCGGCGGAGAAGGTCGCCCCCAAGCAGCACAAGTCTGGATAAGGAATTACACTCACCATAGCTGCAGCAAACAGAATGGGAAAAAACAGGAGGGATTAAAACCATGTGCACTCAGGTGTCTCCTGCTAATTGCGGTCATGTGGGTCTCACCAGGAGGAGTGCAAAACACGGAGAAAAGAGAGAAACAAAATGCGGTTCAGGGAAGAAACAGAGTGCTGCACCTCACACCTATGGCTGATACTAGTGCCGCTAGGCTAAATAAAAAACACATCAGAATTTTGTGTATGAATTGATCAAGCCATACTGCCCCATGTACCATCGTGCAGGTATCTGATACACATGGGTCCCTACACTAAGTCCACACCGTGCCAGTCAGTGGCCACCAACCCCGCAGGCATGCACAGTCAGGGAACGGGGGCCATGGGACGGCCCTGCGACCCCCATGCCACAGGACCAGACCCAAAAACACCACACCAGAACCCGGCCAGCACCGCCGGCGGAGAAGGTCGCCCCCAAGCAGCACAAGTCTGGATAAGGAATTACACTCACCATAGCTGCAGCAAAAAGAATGGGAAAAAACAGGAGGGATTAAAACCATGTGCACTCAGGTGTCTCCTGTATTGAGGACTGTAGTAAAGGACTGTATTGAGGTCTGAACAGACGCCAGCATAACACATCAAATGTCAGGAAGGGGTTAAGAATCAGAACAGCAGGAATATCATCAGTACCGGAGAAAATGCATTATCTTCTTACACAGGGCGGACAGCCATTGCTTTCATCCACTTTCTGTGTGTTATAGTTGTAAGAATAGGCATGGGTCAGAGATTCCCCCTAAAGCAGAAAATTATTATCATCCTGAGAAACTGTGTGTGCGCCTTCTTATGTAAATGAAGGAATAATTCCTTACATTGATATAACACAGCTCGGGTAATGCGCATATGATTCAGTTGACATAAACCAGCGGTGACATGAATAATGCATCCTGCTATTTGTACACAATATCATTTACATTTCCTGATGTTCCACATTAGAGCACATCCTTGTATTACAACGTGTGACACTCTATATACTTTACATTAACAGCTCAAAGAAGATCATCACAACAAACAATTGGCTCAAACTAATCCTCCACATTTCCACACCTCATTGCTAACAGCTACTTATATATGAGCCGCGAGGCGCTGCATTATTAATGGGCTGCATGCGCCCACCGCTATCACACAAGGCAAAGTGTGCAATAAACACTACCCCCCCCCCACACACACACACCTAACAGCTCATCCATGCAATATGTTACTAAACCACTCAATATGTTACAAATTCTATTAAAGGGGTAGTCAAGCACAAGTTTGTTCTTTTTTTACATTTCTTCAATAAAGTTATACAACATAATTAAAGAAAAAAGAAGAATTAATTAAAAAGCCCTAAGGGGAACATGGCCCCTCTGCTGCCACCAATGGCTGCATCAGGAACTGCAGCAATAGAGATGAGCGCAACTAGAGTCTGAAAACATGGATACATCTTAAGAATTTTTGCTGTATCCATGTTTCCCTGGACTCCCTATGTCTGTTTTCCAAATTATTCAGTCATATTCAAATGTCGAACAATCGGACTTGAGTATGCTTGAGTCATCTCATCTCTAATGCTAGCTTTAAAAGATTACACCTGTCATTGACAGTTGCAGTGTTCTGGTGCTATTTGTTAAAGGTTGTTGGTTTTAGGTGGCTGCAGGAAACGGACAATTATGACTGTTAGGTGTATGCACCCTATTATTGCCCAGGATAAGGCAACCCTGATCGCTGTGACCATCACAAGCCGCCACTATGTGCACCCCTACCCTATAAATATGTGAAAAAAAATAAAATAAATCTCCTTGCGTCTTTATGAAAGCGCATAGATCTACAGTAGGGGTCTAGATATTTTTATGGATGATTTTTTACAGATGCTCAAAGAGAAAAGAGATGGAGGTGTTCCCTTGCGTGGTAATATTGTTACCCCATCCTCATTCACCTACATAGAATTATAGGAAATGTACTAACCTGATGGAGTTGTGCTATCAATAGACACAGAATCACTAAAGACATGATAATGATAATAGTGATGTCACGACCCAACTCCCAGAGCTGTTTAGGCTTTGGCTTGTATAAGTTTTGAGGTAAAATACAATACTTAAATGAAAATTTTCACCGGACTTCTCCTTTAAAGTAATCAGTTGTTCCTGCTTAACAGTAAAAAATAGTCCCTCCCCCTAACCAACATGAGAAGAGGTTTACACCACGCATCAGGCTGGAGATGTGGGCAGACAACCTGCTAAATACTTCTTTACTGTGGACACCAGAGTGGACAGAGTGAGAAGAAGATCCAAAACACCTGATGAAGACTTCAAGTTTCTGTCAAAACACGTTGTGCCTTTTGCAAATACTTTGTGTCTCTTAAAAAGAAGATCCCTGTCTCCTTCAGCTCCCACAGTAAAGAGATATTTAGTTGGTTTTCGCTCTACCTCTCCATGATAATCTCCAGTCAATGCCCAGTGTTTTTTTTTTTTAGAGTATCTGAACACTCCTTCTCTTCTAGTTCACAAGCTTGGTGTCCTCAGGGATTGTCGGACAGAAGGGCACATATTATTGCGTATTGGGACATCAACAAACTGAAAATGTAGGACTCATCAAAGAAAATTGCCAACAAAGACTAAGGAAGTAGGAGTCGAATACTCATAGACGCCTGTGTTTGTGGGAAAGATTCAGTAAAGTTTAATTCCTCTGCAGCTTCACCACAGAGGAAATGAAGCATTACACGGTGCTCAGTGCAATCAATAATGTAACAAATGGATGTTCTGTATCCTCCAGAGAGATTGACACTTCTCTCAGCCGCCCTCTATTCCTGCTCATTAACTTTGGTCACATTGGTTTTAGTAGAAAGCAGCACAAGATGAGCTCCATTCATGTCCACTTACCTGTCTCAGCTGTGTGTCCGTGATACGTGGACGAGGTTACTGCTCAATATGATGGACATGTCACTGACAGTCAATGGAAGGTTCTTTAAAAAAGGTTTTTGTTTTAAATGGTATTTGTAATCAGGTTATACTGGCCTATCCTAGGGAAGCAATGACGTATTACTTATATTATGTATTGGAGCTGTTCATCTAATATCCAGAAAACTGATTGCAGCCCCGGCTGTCCACCGGTTTCAGAATGACAGCTGCACGTATACACATTATAAGCTGAAATCTGTCAATCTGCTGCCATTGGGGAGAGAAAGCGACATCTCATGAATATCATGGGCTACTGAGCGCGCATTCATAATGGGGAGGACTAATCCCCTACATTCCCTGCAAAAGGAATGGCGGCATTAGAGCCTGTAGGTTATACATTGCTGGAATCAATTTCTTTGTCACTTGTTTATTTAAAGTGAATGTACCAGCAGGTTCATTGCTTTAAAATGTTAACATCAATAGACTTGTGCCGGAACAGGGATGCCGCTGCTGCCACGGTCCTTTTTTTGAACCAAGGCCCGGTTCCTGTGCATGGCGCTGGTCTATTCCCGACCACTGTAACAGCCTGAAGCAGTGGAGGTGGGCTGGCCTGCCCCAAGTGGGAGGAAGCCCCCTCCCCTCCCCTCTGTGACGCGACTCTATTAGAATCAATGGAGCCACGTCACAGAGGGGAGGGCAGAACGTCATACTGGGGGTGGGCCAGCCTGCCTTCACTGCCTCACGCCGTGACGGTGGTCGGTAAAAGACTAGTGCCGGTCTGGAACTGGAACTGGGTCGTGGTTCAAAAAAAAAAGGACCGCGGCACCGGCATCTCTGTGTCGGCGCTAGTCTATAGATGTTAAAATCTTAAAGTGATGTACCTGCTGGTAAACAAAATATATTTTATATAATTGGAATCTAAATTTAAAATTTTATAATAACAATGATAATATTAAAAAATATTATCAATGATTAGAAAAAAAACACAGCTACTTTTTTTTTGCAGCACCGCCCCTGTCCTCAGATTGTGTGTGGTATTACAATACAACTTCAATTGAACTGAGCTGCATAACCATACCCGAAATCATGACAGGAGAGGTGCTGTTTCTGGAACAAAGCAGCCTGCACAATCCCTTTGTAATAGCTTCACACGTACCGACTCGCAGCGTTGGCTAGGTCCTGGCAGATCACTTTCACTACATACACCCAGCGGTCTGAACCGCTGCGTGTATGTAGTTCTGCCGTCCGCTTAACCCCTTCAGCTGCCGCCCGACTCCCGCTCAGTATACATTACCTCTCCTCACTGCATGGGGTCCCGGCGTACTGCTCTCCCACCCGGCCAATCAGTGGCTGCGGCAGGGCAACACACTCATTGGCCGTGCGGGAGAGCAGTACGCCGGGACCCCGTGCAGCGAGGAGAGGTAATGTATACAGAGCGGGAGCCGGGCAGCAGCTGAAGGGGTTAAGGGGCCAGCAGAATTACATACACGCAGCGGTCATTCAGACCGCTGCGTGTATGTCGTGAAAGTGATCTGCCAGGACCTAGCTGACTTGTGTGAAGCTACCCTTAGGTTGCGTTCACATGTACAGGATCTGCAGCAGATCCTGTACGTGTGAACGCACCCTTAAAGAATATCGCTAATTAACAAAAACATTTAACCTGTCACATACAGTACAGACCAAAAGTTTGGACACACCTTCTCATTCAGAGTTTTCTGTATTTTCATGACTATGAAAATTGTAAATTGTATCTGCATGCTATTCCATCTGGTTTGCGTTTAGTTTGACCATTATTTATTTTTTAACAGGACAATGACCCCAAACATGCCCCACCAGGCTGTGTAAGGGCTATTTGACCAAGAAGGAGAGTGATGGGGTGCTACGCCAGATGACCTGGCCTTCATAGCCACCAGCCCTGAACCCAATCGAGATGGTTTGGGGTGAGCTGGACCGTAGAGTGAAGGCAAAAGGGCCAACAAGTGTTAAGCATCTCTGGGAACTCCTTTGAGACTGTTGGAAGAGTATTTCAGGTGACTACCTATTAAAGCTCATCAGGAGAATGCCAAGAGTGTGCAAAGCAGTAATCAAAGCAAAAGGCGGCTACTTTGAAGAACCTAGAATGTTGTTTCACACTTTTTTGTTAAGTATACTGTATAATTCTACATATGGTAATTCATAGTTTTGATGCCTTCAGTGTGAATTTACAATTTTCATAGTCATGAAAATACAGAAAACTCTTTGAATGAGAAGATGTGTCCAAACTTTCGGTCTGTACTGTAGACATGTCAAAAGTTTTTCTCAATGAGGCTCCGAGTGTTTAGGTGGCAACCAATCATGAGAACCGACAGGGAGACGACTGCACTGCCATCATGCTTCTCTCCCAGCTCCTGGTCCATTGACCTAGATGGCCCCATGGACCTACATTATATGGGCAACTGAAGCTGGGAAAGAATTCTGCTTGTTTGGCTTTTACTTCTGACATCAGTGGCTTATATAGCTCCATAACTTCTATGGCACTTATTTACAATGGTACCATTTGGCCACTTACCATAGACTTTTACCAAAAACAGTTCACAAACTGCACAGTTTCCGAAATACTGCTCCTTAAAAGCAAATTCCCATCCCCCTTTAATCCCCCTTTGCCCCTTTTACCCGTATGTACTCCGAATAAAGCTACCGGCAGCTCCCCACATGTGACTTCCTTTATGAGATACTCACTACCGATGTCGAAAATTGAAAGTGGTCAAATGATGTCACCCCACTGTGTACTTCTATTAGCAAAACAGCAATTTGCTTTTGTTGTCACATGTGCCATCATTATTTCATTTGCCTTATTGTAGTGATACCTGTGCCATCCAAATGTTTTGTGACTACACTCCACTAATATACATACATATATAGTAAAAAAAAAAAAAAATAATAATATATATATATATATATATATATATATATATATATATATTTAGTGTCTTTTACATTCATTGTTGTACTGTTTGCTCCCAGATGGTTATTTGTTATAGGAAACATGTATTTCAGGGTGATCACTCTATTAGCCAAGGAGGGGGCAATAGGGCCAGGCCTTGAGGGACAGCAACTAGTGACCTTTCTTAAGGGTCCCTGTCTCAATTGTTTTTAAGCACTACCGGCATACTGACAATGTTTTTCACTGTATAACCCATAGTGTACAATATTTTTCGGAGTATTTACTTTGGTTGCTTGTTTAGGGCTATTTCTATGAGTTTATATTTATTATATGTTTACTAAAGTAGATTTTTATAAGCTTTAACCAATAAAATAAAGGGGTATTCCGGAAAAAAAAAATTCTTTCAGCTGCACTGGTGTCAGAGAATTATATAGATTTACAAATGACTTCTTTTAAAAAATCTCAAGTCTTCCAGTACTTTTCAGCTGCTATTTGTCCTGCAGGAAGTGCTGTATTCTTTCCAGTCTGAGACAGTGCTCTCTGCACTAAGTCAGACTAGACTAAGGGATACGGTGGGCTAAGTGGGTTAAAAAAAAGTCGCAAATGATAAATCTCCCTCCTCCAAAACCTTAGTCTTTAGGAATAATAATAATATAAAGATTCCCTACAAATATGTAGTGATGACAAACACTCCATCACTGGTGTCAGCATAGACGCACAATTATACTTTGTGACATGTTTTATAACGTAGGCATATATTAAATGGCGGCACTGGACCATTACAGTGCTTAATGTTAATGCCCTGAAGAGTCTCTCGTGAGATTGCTACAGCTCAGCATGACATGAGACTAGCCGTGTCACAGAGGTTAATACAACTGAAGCCGAGCATAGATGGTTATCAGGAAGCATGATTAAAAGAATAGAGAGAGAGGCCCAGTATCTTCTAGGACAATCATTGATGTTATTATATAACATGTCACAGTAGATTGAATACCAAGAGGATTCCTAGAAGATAGTCAGGAAGATACTATAAAAAGAACAATATAGTTATAGGCGCTGAAGGTCTTTTTTATCTACTCATACTATAGAATCTCAATGGCGCTAGGGCTAATCGTGACAGATCCCCAAGGCTGAGCTTATAGAAATATCAGTAGGTTACCTTTGTATTGATGTGCGTAAGCCAACTTGTAACCCAGCTCAACATGACATATAAGACAACCAATCCACACTGACAATGACAGCAACTTATTGCTTAAAGGTATTGCCCCTCTTAGGGACGTTTTACACCCAATAGGTGCTGAGCAGACTTGCCAAACTGTTTGGCAACTTTCTCCGAACCTGAACGCTCGGCATCCGTAGAAATTGGATGCTGCCCTAGGAAATCCTAAAAGTTGGATACAGCCATAGGACGCCAGAAGACAAATGCCAAGCATAGGGGTTGCTTGGCATCTGGAGAAGTTGGATGCTAGGAAATCATAGAAAACATGGGTAAAGCCATAGGACATTGGAAGACAAAAATGAGTTAGCAAATAAAAATTACTTATAGGTAAAGTCGGTAAAATCAGGTGTGTACCACATATGTAATACAGTACATAAAGAAGTACAAAAAAAGTTCTGTTTTAGGTAAAAAAAAAAAAAGAAATCCATATTTTTAATGTTCTTCTCCCTATTGATCTAATGAGCTCCTGGTTTCCTCTGTGTCTGTACCGCTGCATCAAAGCACATGCTTCTCTTACAGTCCCCCTTGCTTGTATGCACAGTGCAGACTAACTTCCAATACTTCTAGCACAGTCCAGGAGAGCATGTGTGACCATAAGGATTTTTAAGTATATTTCTTTCAAATAGATTTTTTAAAATAATGCTTGTACACTCAAGACATACCTGTCATTGAAAAAAAAAAGTTCAGAGACATATTAAAAGTTTTAGCTGGCCTGAGTCTGAGTGTTCAGGCCACAACCAATCCAAAGGATTATCCAGGAAAAGTATGTGCTTAGGGCTCCGACTTCTCCAGCCATTGGGAGTCAAATGCCAAGCGTTTGGGTTTGAAGAATATTGCCACATTATGCACTCCTGGGTTTAAAGAACTCCACCACTTTGTCTTCATGGGAAGACCCCTTTATGCCTCTTACATGGGCCGATCTTTAGTAATATATGTTATTGTTGAACCGATCACTGACCATGACCTGGCCAACCAACAACTATGCAAATGCTTGTTCATTGGCTGATCCAGTTGGTTATCTCGGCATAACATTACTTGATGGGCAGCAGCGTGAAGAGAGGATGTACTGCTGAAAACTCCCAACTGTGTAGGGGGGAAATTGATTATTGCCCATGTGGTAGGCATCAGCCTGTTTAAAAGACTTGCAGTAATGCATTAAGGCTTGCAGCGGGCCCTTATCCGCCAGTGTACAAGAACATTTAGGGGAGGAATTAGGAAGGGGAGGGCTTAAATTAGGCCCCACCCCTTTTCCCTGGCTGCATTGACTAAGAGGCCTCTTAGAAAATCCAGCCGGCCGTGTGCCCGACTCTGCATTCGGCATACCAAATTTAAATACCACATCTACATGCCAAATAATTTATCTACAATCATGGTAAATGAGGTGCCTTACCTCCATCCCCCTCACCCTGAGTTCCCCATGCCCACCCATCGGCCAAACGGGAGGTACGTCAGGCATACGCCAGAGAGGGCGAATTTGTGCCTTCTCCCTGGCGTACTCCTTAGCCATAACCTTTGTAAATGTCTCCTCTAGTCTCAGTATTATAAACAGTTCATAAAATATACTCATTTTCTAGAAAAAACTTTAATTTTAGTACCGCTGTTCTTTGCCAGATTTGATTTGGTTTTTCCTTTCCCTATTGTTAACATCTGATAGATCCAGCATCCAGCATAATGCCCAGAATGTAATCTCCCTTAGGTTGCGGTGTTTTAAATGCCATTTTTCAAGCTCTGATATCATTACACATATCGACGTCTTTCTGATAAACTGAAAGTTGGCTTTTTTTGTGGCTACTTCTGAAGCCATTACTCTTCACTTAAATGCACAGCTTCATCTTGTTAACAAATATTCACCGATAATAATTAGCTTCTCTGCACCAAATCTTGTTCCAAGGGACTGGATCTCGGTACATCTCAGTGCTGGGGATCAATGTTGCGGGTAACCAACTTTTGAACAATGATCTTTTAATTGATAACATTAATTTGGATGTGAATTTCGGATTAGAAAGAGAAAAAAAGTTATGGTTTAATTGATATGATTTGAGGCAAGTTATGATGCCCATTGTAAGTTCTCATATAAGTAATTCTTATATAATTTAAAGAGGTTTTCAAAAATTTTCAAAACTTTATTTATTGCCAGGAATTGTGATAATAGAAAAAAAATTGCAGTTTAAAGGGGAAATCCGGTGCAGGCCTAAAAAATTATTCCGGGATAGGGGTGGGGGAACATAAAAAAAAAGTTAAATTCACCTGTTTCAATGCCCGATCAACACTGCATCCCGCTCCAGGACGCCAGACAGCTTTCAACTCCTCTCCGGCTTCATCATGACCCGGCTGACGGGTGCCCCATTGATTGGGGGGGTATGGCTGCAGTCACTGATTAGTTGAGTGCACTAAATTTCACCCACTTGTGACACTCAACCGGGTTTTTCATACCTGGAAACTGGTAGAAGAGAACCCCCGGCTTGGTATGGGAGCCCAGTGATGCAGTGAATCGCAAGCATGGTGACTGGTGAGCAAATTGTATTTTTCAATCCCGCCACCACCACCTGTTTATAATGATCCCCCCAACCAGACTTCTCCTTTGATCCCAACTTCTAAAGCCACCACTTATTTACTTTGCTTAGCATTCCGCTATTGCCTCTTTGATAAAGCTGCCACAGACTGGCGAAACATGTCGGTAGGCAGGGATAACTGAATTTTAAGAAGAATACCTTCTAGCTACCCAGTAAGGCTGCAGGTATCTGAGTTCATTCGCAAGATAAATTGTAGATAGTGTGCTGAGAATAGGAACAAAGTGCTCGATGGTATCGACGTCTAGTTACCCTTGTAGTTTCAGTAACACCAAGTAAACAGGTGCACATTTACAGTCTACTGAACTACTGATCAGTGTTTTCTATTGTTATGCTCAGCACCGCTTTATTGATTCTGACAATTATTACAGAACGATGGAGTATTTTCTTTAACACACGTGGTGGCTAAAAGTATAAAGCATTTAATAGTATATCAATAAAAGTAAAATTTTACTCTGCTGCTGAGGGAAGAAAGATTATTTGTAGGGAATTCATTTCCTTATTGAAAAATGAATGTAGAGAGCACATGAATTCTTGAAGCCCACCCAGCTCATAAAGTCCGGTCTCCTTTAGTGCTATTCATGCTTGGTGCTGCTGCTTAGTGCTTTTCATGCCTGCTGCTGTCTCTGCTGTGTGCATCTCACTACTGCTGCCGCCACCATCATTATCGATCCCCTCTTACTCCTATCTGAGGTCTATAATTTTTAGAAAATGATATATATATATATATATATATATATATATATATATATATATATATATATATGCATATAGTTTGTAAATATTATAAAAAAATATGTTGTGCCCAGTACTTATGGTCACTATTACATCATCTAGCATAACTAACAGTTATAGTAGGTCTTGTATAGAGGGCAGCCTTGAGTGTTAAAAAAAAAAAAAATGTCATCCTAATTTAGCCTATATGTTGCCGTTACTGGACACTTAAAGGGGATCTGTCACTAGGTTTACAATGCCTTAAATGAGGACAGAATAAACTACTGACAGAAATGCAGATAGGATCGGTGTATTACTTTACTACTGACAGAAATGCAGATAGGATCGGTGTATTATTTTGTTCAGCCATTCTCCTAATATGCAGGACAATAGGCTTCTTGTCACACCACTCCTCCCCCTGCCCTCCAGCTGCTGGTTGACAGTTGACTGGCTATACACAGCATGGATAAATAACTGCCAATCAGCAGCTGGTGGGTGGAGTTTGCTGATTCTAATGAATATCCAGGACTACTGGGCTCACGTACATAATAGAGAGGACTGCTTATTGCCCATTGTATTCATGGGGAGATCTCCTAATCAGCTACACAGAACAATGTAAGTCATACATCATCCTGTCCAGCTTCTCTATTACTAGTTTATGCTATCCTGAGATAGGACAGCATAAACCTACTGACAAAGAATCTTTCCAATGTACTGAATATATTTTTATTGGCCCAGGCATGCACCTATAAATCTTTTATATCAAGCAATCCCTAATTATTCTCTATAAGAGATGAGCGAACTTGACAAAATTGTAGGTTCTCACAAACCTGAACGATCGTAATTGGAATCCCGATGCCTAGAAAAAGGCGGCCAGCCCAGAGGACTGCCTGAAAAACATGGATACAGTCATATTCATATTCAGGCAGTCCTTGGGCTGCATCCGTCCTTTTCAATCAGCGGGATTCAAATACTGTTCAGGGTTAGAGATGAGCAACCGGGTTCGATTTGATCCGAACGATCGGCATTTGATTAGGGGTGGCTACTGAACTTGGATAAAGCTCTAAGGTTGTCTGGAAAACATGGATACAGCCAATGACTATATCCATGATTTCCACATAGCCTTAGGGCTTTATCCAAGTTCAGCAGCCACCGCTAATCAAATGCCGAAAGTTCGGGTTCGGATCGACTCGAGCATGCTCCAGGTTCGCTCATCTCTATTCAGGGTGAAAAAATATTGTTTTATTTCAATGACCAAACAAGAAAATGTATTTGATCTAATATACTGACAGTGCTGCCTGTTCCTTTTACCCAGCCAAGATATTATGCATGGATTAGGGAAGGTGAAACGAAAAATACAGATGAAAATATAAGAGTCACTGGGGAGACAGTGTCCACATTATTAACTTAAAAGATATATGGAAGGTATCCGAGTACCTGCTATAGCTTGTAAATAACAACTTATCTTCTTCCTCCGCAAATGAGAATATCTATCGTAGGTGATTCAGAACATCTTGATGGCTGTTTTAGTGGATTGTGTCCAAATTTATTCCAGCTCGACCTCTACAATTCAATTTGTAGGCCACAAATCACCGAAATCGTAGAAATACAATTTCTGTAAACACTCCGTTGTTGACCATGGCTGCTTTAAGTGTCTGATTTAACTATTGCCGCTTTGATCCCTTTGCTATCTACAAAAACTTATCCAGATGTGAGAAAGTATTAATATATATTATGACATCACCAGCTTCTCATGGACACATGAGGGGAGATTTATCAAACATGGTGTAAAGTAAAACTGGCCCAGTTGCCCCTAGCAACCAATCAGATTCTAATTTTCATTCCTCAAAGACGCTTTGTAAAATGAAAGGTGGAATCTGATTGGTTGCTAGGGGCAACTGAGCCAGTTTCACTTTACACCATGTTTGATAAATCTCCCCCTATGGTACTTTAAGGAAAGTAGATGTCCCAGACAGAGAAATGACCACTCCTTTCGAGGGGTAAAGAAAGATTATTTTCAAGACTAACCACTTAAGTATCTATCTGTAACTTAAATCAAATGTACTACCGGTACATCGCTTTTTTGTTTTTTTTTACATGCATAGACCGGCACTGGCGCAGGGATGCCGGTGCTATGGTCCTCTTTTGTAAACCGTCGCTCGGTTCCTGCGCAATCACCGGTCTATTATGAGCACCAGCCGGGCATGAAGCACCAGAGGCAGGCCGGCCCCCAGTGTGACAATCTGTTCTCCCCTCTTTGATGCAGCTCCATTGATTCGAATAGAGCTGCATCACAGAGGGGAGGGGGTTTTATCATAAAGGGGGCTGGCCTGTCTCCAGTGCTTCATGCCCGACTGGTGCTTGGTAATAGACTGGCACTGTGTGCGGGAATCAGGTGATGTATCAAAAAAAGGATTACGGCACTGGCATTGCCGCACTGGCATCGGTCTATTCATGTAGAAAACATAAAAGCGATGTACCGGTAGTATATTTGATTTAATAAGTAAATGTAATTAAATGTAATAAATGTAGCCATTTCCTTGGGTGGTCTTAGTGCAGAGGTTATGAGGAGAGATTAAAAGAATTACATTTGTTTAGTCTGGAGAAGAGACGTTTAAAGGGAGATATGATTAACTTATTTAAATATATAAATGGCCCCTACAAGAAATATGGGGAAAAGATGTTCCAGGTAAAACCCCCTCAAAGGACAAGGGGGCACTGCCTCCGCCTGGAGAAAAAAAGGTTCAATCTCCGGAGGCGACAAGCCTTCTTTACCATGAGAACTGTGAATCTGTGGAACAGTCTACCACAGGATCTGGTCACAGCAAAAACAGTAGAGGGCTTCAAAACAGGGCTAGACAGGTTCTTAGAGCAAAATAATATAAATGCATATGTAAAGAACCTATCACCCCTCCCCCTTCCCTGTATCCATCCCCTCCTTGGTTGAACTTGATGGACATGTGTCTTTTTTCAACCGTATTAACTATGTAACTATGTAATTCTAGTACAGCAACCTCCCTCCCAGCATAAAACCCAGAAAACTACCCCCTTACTTTCCTGAACATACATAACATTTTAAAGATGACCTGTTACCCCGGCTGCCGGGTGAAAACCCGCCCGACCCCCCTTATACTTATCTCTTCCTCTAAGTCCCGGTACCGGACCCTGTCCCGCTACCGAGAAATCCCCGTTGGAAGCCATGCATGCGTTCACCAGAGATGAGTCCGGCGCCCATCGAGAATGACTGCTCCAGCAGAGCAGCGGGACGGAGTCCGGGACCGAGATTTCGAGGAAGGGGTAAGTATATATAAGGGGCTCCACGGGGGGTCGGACGGGCTTCACCTTGGCAGCCAGGGTGACAGTTTTAAGAGTGGGTTTTGTAACTAGAAAAATGATATAATTCTATCTGCCTGCAGGTAAAAATAGGTAGCGCTAATTAAAATTGGGTTTGGACAACTACATTTGCTCGATCTTACCAGGTGGTGATGCTGGAAAGAGTGACTGGTGAACTATCATGGTAGTCATCTCAATGGGAACTGTGTAAATCTGTATGTAGTCAGTTCAGCTACTAACTCATTCTCATTGAAGGGGTACTCAAGAAGAAAAAAAAAACATTCAAATCAACTTAAGGCAGAAAGTTATACAGATTTGTTATTTACTTATATGCAGTACTTATCAGCTGCTGTATGTGGTTGATTCTTTCCAATCAGGCTCACTACTCTCTACTGCCACCTTTGTCCATGTCAGGAACTGTCCACAGCTGGAGAGGTTTTCTATGGGAAATTGATACTGCTCTGGACAGTTCCTGACATGGGCAGAGGTGGCAGCAGAGAGCACTGTGCTGGATAAAAAACTATATACTTCCTCCAGGTCATATGGCAGTTGTTATTACTGGAAGGCTTGAATTTTTTTTTGTAAAGCAAATTACATATCTGTATAACGTTTTGATATTGGTTGAGTACTCCTTTAAGAGAAGGGATACACAAAAATTACCCTAATAAGTATTGCACTACCTACTGTACATTGAAGTGCATTACAGCTACTTTATTTTTGCAGAAGTCAATAGTACATGCGATTTTAAGAAACATGTATCTTTAGCATGAAAAAGCAGTTTGAATCCCCCCCCCCCCCCATCTTTATGGTTCTCTATGGAGGGGTGGAGGGAGATAAGGCAGCAAAACAGGATAACAAAGAGTTAATTTACAGTTACATCACTGGGCTATCTCCTCTGAGGTTAGCACTGACCTCTCTGACCTCTGAATATCTGCTTTCACACAGTTCCCTCTGTGTAATGCTTTGTTCTCTGCTCTCTGCTGCCGACTGATCTCCCTCCTTCCTCCTCCCCCCTACCCCCTCCATAGAACAGACATGGCTAGACTGATGTAAACAAGATGAGATTTCCTGATAATGAGCAATGAATGAGAGAGAGGAGGGAGGGGGTGGATCTGGGAAAAGGCTTTTTGCAGATAATGGCATATTTGCCTAATAAACCCAATTACATTGTTTCTTAAAATCGCCTGGACTATTGATTTCTGCAAAAAAAAAAGAAACGACAATGACATTTTAAAGAAACCAACTTACTACAATGAGATCACATTTACTTTCATTAGGCAGCCCACTTCTGGAATCTTTGATCATGCAACCAAAGTAACCATGTAACCTCACCTGAATCAGCAGCTGTATACAGCTCCAGTGTCCATTACTGACTGTGTCCTCCCCATATCAGTCACCTCTATGATAACTATGTCAACTTATTCGGCAGTATTTTATTTTGAAGAAAAATCCAGATCTCCTTATTATGCAGCTTCATCCCTCAAGTCCTATTTCTAATATAAAATAAGCAGATTAATATCTGTCACACCAATAATAGAGTTTCAGAAGTTTTTATAAAAACTTTGGTAAGAACAGATGGCTGCTTATACTGAGGTTTATGAAGAAAAGAATAACTCAAAAATTCCTTTTCCTATTATGCAAAAGAATGAGTGTTAATTCACAGGGATACACAGGATGCAAGATCAAAAAATCCTCTGACTTGCTTCTTTTCTGTTAATGCAATAAAATGCAACATATGCTGGTCTATATTTATCACTTCTAAGGTGTTCTCAGACTCCTATCGCAGCCGTAAGGAACACCCGCAGCAAGTGTTATTATGTCCAATTTAGTTCAACATTTGTTAGTCAATATAGTTATGTATTATTTAATTAAAGTGGTATTCCACTGAAACATAACTTTTCATATGTTGCTGCCCATGGCGAGACTAATAAATTCCATACTTATTATTATCTATTCAGTCTCCTTCCCCCAGCTGTGAGTTGTAACATTTTGCTGAAGGCACAAAAATCTGTCTCTGTCTCAACCCCACCCCCAACACACACTTCTGAGACGGCTGATGTAAACAAGTCCCTGGCAGGCTTTATCTGCAACTTTGTAGCTTCTTTGTAATTTTGGAAGAGGTTAAACTGAGGTCAACCACTGTGATTAATCCTACCAGAATTCTATTCTATTCTATGATGCACTCGAAGACATTTTGTTCAACTACATAGTAACATAGTTAATGAGGTTGGAAAGGGATAAGAGTCCTACAAGTCCAACCTACAGAAACCCTACTGTGTTGATCCAGAGGAAGGCAAAGCCCCTCATGAGGTAGATGACAATTGCCCCATCACAGGGAGAAAAATTCCCTTCCCAACTCTGAAATGGCAATCAGGATTATCCCCATCACATGAAATGTAGTGCCCATAACTTGTAATATTATATTTTAATTTTATATTTTAACTTTCTGCCACTAGTTGAATTAAAAAACGTTTTTGCTCCGGAGTACCCCTTTAATAGCCCTACTCTTATATTAGGAAAATGCATGATATCATAAATAACACATCGAAACCTCTTTGAGAAAACCACACAAAATTGCATTGAGAAAGTGGTATTTAAAAAAACTCAAGTCTCCCAGTACTTATAAGCTGATGTATTCCCTGCAGGAAGTGGTTTATTCCTTCCAATCAGGCTCCCTAATCTCTACTGCCTCCTCTGTATCAGGAACTGTCAAGAGCAAGAGGTGTTTCTTATGGGGATTTGCTCCTACTTTGGACAGTTCCTGACATGGGCAGAGGTGGCAGCAGAGAGCACAGTGTCAGACTAGAAAGAGTACACCACTTCCTGCAGGACATACAGCAGCTGACAAGTACTGAAAGACTTGAGATTTTTAAATAGAAGTAAATAATAAATCTTTACAACTTTACCAACTGATTTAAAAACTATTTTGTTCTCCGGAGAACCCCTTTAAGGAAGTTGTAGCACATGCACAAGTGCTTATCCAGTATTGATGACCTATCCTATGGATAGACCATCAGTATTTAGAGATTGGAGAAAAACTTAAACATACAACATTTATACAGACTACCTTCCCCCCCCAAAATGCCATTACAGACAACAACTAGGAAACTACATTGGTTTATTAAGCCTTTCAATACTTTGCTCTTGACTTGAAATGTCAGATCATTGGGAAACTTGATTAAAACGGCGGAGAGTCTCCTGACTGTCCGGCTCCTTGTCAGATATTGCAGTGTACACATCAGACAGAATGTGCTACCGGCTGCTCTACAACTGAACAAAGACTCGCAGCTGTAAACAATACAGCGCGGCGCTGATAACCTCTTACCTCCTCGGGGGGATTTTAACCAGAGATATGCATGGAGCGAGTATCATCCCTTATCTGAGCCAGGATTTTATTGTGTTTTGCCTAAAAATTTTTATTTTTTTTATTGCTTTATTTCATACTTTGCTGGAGAATCAATTATGTATCAAAACTCAGAAAATCTCTTTATTCTGCAGCACCACAGGAGAATAGAATATAAGGTGCCTGGTAGCTGCCAGAGCCGCTATATAATAGCATTAAACAAAACTTTCTTTATTGTCGCTGGTGTGAAATTACATTCAAAATTGATGCATACAGAACAAACATCCCTTAACTGCTTATCATCCACATAGGACTAGACCTCTGATAGTTATTTCTGGGGGGGGGGGGGGGGGGGGGGGGGGAATCTCTCCTACATCCACATTCTACATCTTGTATCCTATAATACCTAAAAGGAACCTGTCACCCTGGGAGAGTGGGCTGAACCAACCCAACCCCTGGATAAAGCCCACCATACTTACCCTCTCCTGCCGGTCCCATTGCCGGCAAATTGCCACCACTTCTCTGTGCACTAATTTTGCAAATGAGCAGCGATGAGTCCGGTGTCCATAGAAAATCACTGCTCCAGTGTTTTCCTATAGATATTTTACTTATCTCTGCTCATTTTTCTATTGAGCGCCAGAGATTCCCCAGTGATGGGACGGGCAGCAGGATGGGGGGGTAAGTATGGGGGCTCTATCCACTAGTGATGGGGCAGAGCACACACAATCACGGCCCGTCGCTGAAGGATACTTGTTTAAATCTCCCTAGCTGGGAGAGCATGGAAATCCTCTGATTTACCGATGCGGGGGATCACGGAATCCATACTTTGGTACAGTCGGCTGAAGCCCTTCAAGTAGTATAGCATGGGAGCATAGACATGTAAGTTCATATCTAGAGAGGAGCAAACTTTTCAAAAGTTTGGTTTTGAAGCCTTGCTAAACTTTAACTTAAAATTTGGGTTTGTCCCCCCAGTGTCTTGTGTCCCCCACAACCACCAAAATCCAGTACAGCCAATCACTGACATTCTTTTTAATTATTGGGGAATTACACATTAACATGCCCATCAAAAATTGTGATGTCATAAGGGTACGGGCTCCCGTTCTGGTTCACCAATCACTTGATTTATTATAAAATGATTGTGAATATCTCCCGATGTATGCCTGATCACAAGGAGGGTGGCCTCCTTGAAACATGTTGCTAAGCCTATTTTAATCATTGATCCTGATTAGAGATGAGCGAACCTGGAACATGCTCGAGTCCATCCGAACCCGAACTTTTGGCATTTGATTAGCGGTGGCTGCTGAAGTTGGATAAAGCCCTAAGGCTATGGGGAAAACATGGATATAGTCATTGGCTGTATCCATGTTTTCCAGAGCTTTATCCAAGTTCAGCAGCCCCAGATAATCAAATGCCGATCGTTCGTTCAGAAATACAGGGCCCAGGGAGCCACTCAGGGAGTGCACCAAGGAAACCACCAATTTTTTTTCCTTGCCATATTCCTTGGAATTTTCTTGCCATATCTAATTTTTTATTTTTTTTTAGATGTGCGGCCGCCATCTTTCTAGACTTGTCCCCAACTTTGCAAAAAATCTCTATTCATAACAATATATAGTAAAATAGAAAATGTAAAAAAAGCATCACCAAATATTATTATATACTTAGAAGTTGATTTAAGCAATAGTTTATATTCTGATGACACATTCTCAGGACACAGAACTTTTTCGCTCCGGGGGCCGATACCATTCGTATTTGCTCCTCCTCCCCTCTCTCCTTTCATCATTTCCTCAGGCTTTTTGTCTCACTTTTTAGATGCTGGTAACCCTAAAACCTTCTCTTCCCTTGGGTCAGTTTAATATGTGGAATGGATTATGCCGCTGAATTACAATTGTAAAGTGAGTAAATAAGGGAAAAGACTTCTTGAATTCTTTCTTTGAATCGGGAGTTTAGCGGCGCAGCTTCCAAGCTGTTATTACAAAACCTTCCCTGTGGTGATCTCTACTCCCATTTTGTTTTTTGATTGATGATAACAACAGGAGATGAGATCTGCATTAGCGCTATCACAGCCGTACATGATTAACTATCATACAAATTACACATGCTCCAAAACTCTTGATACCAATCCTATGAAAGCCTTAAACCTGAGCTGCCAATTCACTATTACACGAGATGACACTTCAGAATCTCAATGTCTTGTTGAATGCTTACAAAAAAATGAACAGACTGCTTATGGAGTGACTGACATTTCCGTCTGTTTCCTTGTTGGGAGTCATACAGTACATTGCTTTTGTTCAGACGGGTTTTTATGTTTTTTGTTAAGCTTTTGCAGGGAACACCAAACACACTAACTTTTTAATGCCAAAAAGTTCTAAGTATCCTATTATCCATTATAGTTTGTAATAGTCTTTTTCCTTTTGTCCCACTGGTAACACAGTCTTACTGTTAGACAAAGATGCATATGCATTAACTCCTCATTGATGGACATAGACCACCAGGAGTACAGACTAAACAAATGACTGATCTTCATCAAGGTTCCCCCAAATTATTAAATTAATTTGACCAAGTTGAGCCTCGTAAAGATGGAAGATGACAAAGTTCTGATGCAAGGAGTAACCAGGGAAGGTGAAGAGGCTGCATGGCTTCCATAGTAAGGAGCCATAGACTTTAGAGAGGAGCGTAGCTTGATCCTGCTTGGGTCCATCCGAACCTGAGCATGCGGTGATTGGTTCAGAACCAGTGAGATGCAACTTTAAGGAGTCCTGGAAAACAGGGAAACAGCCTATGGCCTATATTTGTATCCATGTTTTACAGGACTCTCTAGGATTGCATCCAAGTTCTGCAGCAATCCAATGCTCAGGTTTGTATGGACCCAAGCACGATCTCGGATAGACTTCTGTGTACTATTGTAAAGGCTGCACATGGAGATACAGTATTGTAACCTAGATGTAATGTTATAGGGAAGAATACCCTAAGCTCATACACAGCCCGATGGATGACACTACAATTTTTTCCGGTAGATAATTTGAAGATATATATCTTAACATGCTGGGAGGAGCGCCCAGTAGTGTGCGTCACTTCCCCTTTGTCAGTCATCTCTGTCTAGTTGTCCCATAGACTTATAATGCAGCTACTTGGACAGATATCACTGTGAGTTGGAAAGTAAAATGGGCTACAGTGCCCTTCTGTCAAAAGTATTTTTGATTTCAGTGTCCATTTAGGGTCAAGTTCACACTCCGTTGTTTTTATTTTCGTAACGGCAGATAACGGTCATTATATGCCAATACATGACGGTCGTCCAATAAAAACATAATTTTGATGGTGTGTGAACATAGGCAATCAATATGTGAGTGGTGGGGGGTAAATAAAGTAGCTGCAAAATCCAAGAAAGCATTGCTTCCCTGTACACAATGGCATGTCTGATTCATGGGAATGGGACAGGGCTCCAGTCATACAGCTGGTCAGTGGAGGTCCTAAGATTACAGCCTTTAAAGTGTCACTGTCGTGAATTTTTTTTTGCAGAAATCAATAGTCCAGGCGATTTTAAGAAACTTTGTAATTGGGTTTATTATCCGAAAAATGCATTTTTATCATGAAAAAGCAGTTTGAAGCTCTCCCCCCTGTCTTCATTGTTCTCCTATGGAGAGAGCTAAAGAAAAGACCAAAACAGGACAACAAAGAGTTAATCTACAAATCCCTCACCCGTTATCTGTTCTGACCATCACCAGTGACCTGTCTGAGCTCGGATTACAGCTGTCACCCAGCTCCCTGCCTGTAATCCTCTGTTATCTGCTTTCTGCTGCCGGCTAACTCCCTCCTTCCTCCTCCCCCCTCCCCTCTCCCTAGAACAGACAGGGTACGTCTCCTGCAACAAGTCACAATTTTCAGATTTTTCAGAGTGGATGAAAAAGAGGAAGGAGGGGGGGACCTGGGAAAAGGCTTTTTACATGCAGATAATGGCAGATTTGGCTAATAAACCCAATTACAAAGTTGCTTAAAATCGCCTGGACTATTGATTTCTGCAAAAAAAAAAAAATACGACAGTGACTCTTTAAAGGGCACATATCACATTGAAAATGCAATCTAATTTGCAGGCATTATGTAATAGAGAAGGAGGAGCTGAGCAGATTGATATGATGATGATAATAATAATAATAATAATAAATTCCTCAGCACTTTAATCTCTATCTATCTATCTATCTATCTATCTATCTATCTATCTATCTATCTATCTATTTATCCATCCATCCATCCATCCATCCATCTATGTTTTAAAGAAAAGTCATTTATTCATGTAAATATCTGCCTATTCTAAGCTAAATAGTCAAGTGGGAGGACCTACCTAGTGATTGACAGCTCTCTTTATATGAATACTAATACAGAGAAAGCTATCAGAATGAGCTAAAGTTGAAAAACAAGTTATTCTGGAGTTTTTCCCCATAATACTATATATTAATCTACTCAGCTCCTCCTGCTCTATAACATGGCGCATGTAGATTAGACTGCATTTATAATGTGACAGGTTCCCTTTAAACATTGATCTTTGGATAAGCCATCAATATTACAGTCGTGGTAAACCCCTTCACATGCCAATATGCTGCCATTCAGATTTAATACTTTCTAGTAAATTTTACAGTTTTGCCGGAATTCCTCCCATAGAACCAAGCACCAGGTATAGGAAGGTAATGTATATTTCACAGCTATATTATTGGATTATTTCTCTGTATAAAACATGGTATAGGTCACAAACACTTCTGTAAAATCTAACTAAAAATTGTTTATCTTGCCGTGCAGTTTTATGAAGTTTTACGGCATGAGCCAGCCTTGTTCCAGAGAATATTGCTTCTGTCTATCAAGCGAGTAACCTGTCCAAAGAAATCTGTTATCTGACAAATAACGGCGGCTGACGCATGTTCAGTATACATCAGTTATATGAGGAAAAGCCGAGAATTTACATCAGAAATTGTCCTGGAAACTGCTGGGGGGTGGGATGATAAGCACCGGCTCCATACATTACCATAGTATAGCTCCGATAGTTCAAGGATTTGCATGTTCTGTCATAAAAACAATTTGTTCTGTGATTATTCTCTCCTTGAAGTGTGTCAATGGAAAACAGATGATTATTTTCTGCTACTTCGCAGCCAAGGGATACAACATGATAAAGAATTGTGTCTCCTGCAAACAAAGCTCTGAGAACCACAGTGGATGTTTTCTCACTTTGTTGTTATAGGACATTAAAAAAAACAAAAAAAAAACCTCAGAGATGGGGTTGGATTTCTGTGTCCTTACTGAGTTGTTTTGGGCTGTAATATTGCTGACATAGGCAGAGGGGTAACATGAGGGTCCTGAGCCCCAATGCTTAATCTGAAAAAGGACTAAGCGTTGTGCATTGTTTGTGGTACCATCTCATCCTATGGACGTAAAAGCTTTGGGAAAACTGTAGCTTCTTCACCTCCTATGACTCTGCTAATGTCTGTAGGCTTTAATGGGATCTCACTATAACTAGCGTAGAGTGGCATTCAGGTTTGTGTGAATCAAGATTAGAGATGAGCAAAACTACAGTAGGGGTCAGTTCACACAGAGTAAAATCGTTGGAATTCAGAGACAGAATACAGAGAGTTAATAATCACTTTGTGTAATAAAAGGCAATGATCAGCCGATGCTCATAGGAATAGGACCGCCGCTACCTCCTATGGGCTCCTTCTTTAGATTTTCTGGGGACCCCCCCCCCCCCCCCACACACACACACACAGCTCCCTCCTGCACTTACCCGCTAGCTGTCGGCACATATAATTGCACCGGTAGTGAGCAGGGATTGAGGAGCAAGCGAGCGCTGATCTGACAGGTTGGCGCTTGCTTGCTCCTGGTGATCACCCCGTGTAAATAAGGACTTAAGAGATCCCGAAGGATTCAACCTCCTTACCCCCCTGGCAATCTCCAGATTGGCCTCCACAGCTCTGTTCATTTTCTATGCAGCCATCGTAAAGACCAGAGTCCTATACATGGCTCTCTCCAGCGGCTCCATTCATTCTACCAAACAGCTGAGGAGAGCCAAGTACAGCACTCAGCTCTTTCCAGTAGCTCTATAGAAAATAAATAAAACAATGTTTCACATGCTGACCCATAGCTGTATCCAAAACAAAGAAGCCGGGGGGCGGATAATGGAGGTTGGACCCCCACAATTTCTTCCTTGTCCCCTGTCCTGTGGATAGTGGAAAACCTCTTTAACAAATCCAATTTCCTATAAAACAATTTGAACACAATGCAATGGTCTCACCCCCTGTACACCAAAGTACCATCAATTTACTATAGTATACCTAATTTGCATATTCAATAAATTTAAAAAAATGGCGCTGAGCATGAAGGTCCTGTTATGGCCCAATTGGAATATAACAGCAGGTTAAAGTCTTCTAACATTCTATTAATTTCCCTTTAAGAAAAGACAAGTCTGTATATAATCTGCTTTACAACGGCTGTAAATATGTTGACATAAGCTGGTATGGGTTTTAATTATTTTTTAATTATTTTTAAAAAAAATAAATAAACAAAGAGTTCTTACTCTCCTCTCCCCGAAGACATACATTAAAGTCAATGAAGAAACAGATGATAATCTGTTGTGATTATTTCATTCTCATCAACAACAAGGTAGGAAGAATAAACAGATTGTAAAACTGATGCATTTTCTATTTTGGGCATCAATTCTCCAATCTGTCACACAATAAACGTAATGATAAACACCAGATTGGGATGGATCGTGAAGATTCGTTTTTTAAGACCTATAGATGCAGGATGCTGGATTGTTTGAGTCCTGGAACGAAAATTGATCCTGAAGGAGCTGATGCAAAATGATGTGTTTAGCATCAATTATAGCTCCACACAAGTGATTTATTCTCTGTCTATTTAACACAAAAACATAAATGAAACACAACAATAAAAGTAAGCTGGGTAACACTGATACCTAGAGGGGTAATAATCTGATTCAGCTATGAAAGGAGAAGTCTGGCGATTTCTAAAAGCCAGCAGACTGCAGGGGATGGGGGTAAATTGATCACAAGTAGGAATTTACCTTTCCCTGTGCCCCCGGTGAGCGGCTGGAGTGGCCGTGGGACCTCTGTCGTAAGTCGAGTTGTGATGACGTCACGACTCGGGGGAAAATGCATGTCCCGGCTGACTGACTGGCTGCGGAGCCAATCAGTGACTGGAGTGGCGTTCTGCTCCAGTCACTGACTGGCTGATGTGCCAGTCCATTAACCGGGTCATAATGTGGACACTCCAGAGATCCTGGAGCCGGGTGAGGGTCCCGCAGTCGCTCCTGCCACTCACTGCGGGCACGGGGAGAGGTAAGTTGTTACTTGTAATCAGTTTCCCCCCTTCTTCTGCAGGCTGCCAGATTTTCTTCTCCTTTAAAACAAAGGCCATACAATACAAATATGACTCATAAAAAGTGATTGAGTCTGATAGGGCAATATGGGCAGGAGTTGTTACACATCAGAAGTTTTGACTGGCAGTCTTGATACCACCATCAATATCTCCTCGGCTTTTCTCAAAGTTGCCATACACTTCATACTTATTCTGGTTAAACCTGATGTTTCCAGTGTATGAGGCTCTGCCAGGACTCCACCAACACTGAGATAGGGGTCGAATGTTGGACTGTCCAATCCCTTTGTTCTTGGAGAGTTGTGGCTTACTCCTCCCCATAGAGAACATAGAAACGAGGCAAACTTTCATGTCTATTATTATTATTTATTTTTAAAGCGCACTTGACTCCGGAGCACTAAACAAGCAATAGGGGGTGACAAGCAGAACATTACAGAATCAATAAATCAACATGAATAAGGTTAATGGCAGTATGGTAGATAGGTATAAAGGACCATGCCGACGAGAGCTTACAATTCTTGAGGTTGTGTATGGAGAGCACAGAAGAGATAACTGTTCAATGGTCAATCCTTTGACCGACAGTTATTAATGGTGTGTGGCCACCTTTAGGCCATGTTCCAACTTCGTAGAACCCTGGCTGGGTCACAGAACGGCTGGTGTTACTGAAGATTATCCCGGCCGGTACTACGGTACTACAGGATGATCATTTCTGATTAATTCAGATGTGGGTGCACCACTGTGCCGCACGCTCCATTGTGTGAACTGACATGTCCTGTGTGAATAGAGACCCCAGAAAACTGACATGTCAGTTTTCCATGCGGCCAGATGGAATCACTATGTGTATACGCCCCTGCCGGGATTTAATTTTTAAAAGCGTATATACTATAAATGACTTTATTCCTAAAGGGTTGAAGCTCTTATAATTGTTAGTATGACATGTCAGGAGTAAATCCAGGGAAAGCTACTTGACCATCAATCTAACAAAGAATTCACAACATTCTTCAATAGAAAAGGTCACAGCTTTATTGAAGTGTTAATTCTTGTTAACAAAACATGAAAATATAATGTTTTGAGAAAAACACGGAGTCCTTGACAACAAACGTTCTAGTAAATATATCAGTATAGAAAATATGTTATGTACGTGTCTCGCTCATGCTTTCTTTGGAGAGAAGCAATATTAATCAAACTTCACATTATAGTAGAATTTAAGGCTCCAAACTCTTAAGGATCACCAAAGATTTGAGTAATATGTTCTCGTCGAGAACTTGCCCCAGAAGTCATCACTATGCAAATATACACTACCGTTCAAAAGTTTGGGGTCACATTGAAATGTCCTTATTTTTGAAGGAAAAGCACTGTACTTTTCAATGAAGATAACTTTAAACTAGTCCTAACTTTAAAGAAATAAACTCTATACATTGCTAATGTGGTAAATGACTATTCTAGCTGCAAATGTCTGGTTTTTGGTGCAATATCTACATAGGGGTATAGAGGCCCATTTCCAGCAACTATCACTCCAGTGTTCTAATGGTACAATGTGTTTGCTCATTGGCTCAGGCGGCTAATTGATGATTAGAAAACCCTTGTGCAATCATGTTCACACATCTGAAAACAGTCTAGCTCGTTACAGAAGCTACAAAACTGACCTTCCCTTGAGCAGATTGTGTTTCTGGAGCATCACATTTGAGGGGTCAATTAAACGCTCAAAATGGCCAGAAAAAGAGAACTTTCATCTAAAACTCGACAGTCTATTCTTGTTCTTAGAAAAGAAGGCTATTCCATGCGAGAAATTGCTAAGAAATTGAAGATTTCCTACAACGGTGTGTACTACTCCCTTCAGACGACAGCACAAACAGGCTCTAACCAGAGTAGAAAAAGAAGTGGGAGGCCGTGTTGCACAACTAAGCAAGAAGATAAGCACATTAGAGTCTCTAGTTTGAGAAACAGACGCCTTACAGGTCCCCAACTAGCATCTTCATTAAATAGTACCCGCAAAACACCAGTGTCAACATCTACAGTGAAGAGGCAGCTGCGGGATTTTGGGCTTCAGGGCAGAGTGGCAAAGAAAAAGCCATATCTGAGACTGGCCAATAAAAGAAAAAGATTAAGATGGGCAAAAGAACACAGACATTGGACAGAGGAAGACTGGAAAAAAGTGTTGTGGACAGATGAATCCAAGTTTGAGGTGTTTGGATCACAAAGAAAAACGTTTGTGAGACGCAGAACAAATGAAAAGATGCTGGAAGAATGCCTGACACCATCTGTTAAGCATGGTGGAGGTAATGTGATGGTCTGGGGTTGCTTTGGTGCTGGTAAGGTGGGAGATTTGTACAGGGTAAAAGGGATTCTGAATAAGGAAGGCTATCACTCAATTTTGCAACGCCATGCCATACCCAGTGGACAGCGCTTGATTGGAGCCAATTTCATCCTACAACAGGACAATGACCCTAAACACACCTCCAAATTGTGCAAGAACTATTACAGCAGGAGCAGGCAGCTGGTATTCTATCATAGGTAATGGAGTGGCCAGCACAGTCACCAGATCTGAACCCCATTGAGCTGTTGTGGGAGCAGCTTGACCGTATGGTACGCCAGAAGTGCCCATCCAACCAATCCAAATTGTGGGAGCTGCTTCTAAAAGCGTGGGGTGCAATTTCTCCAGTTTACCTCAACAGATTAATAGCTAGAATGCCAAAGGTGTGCAATGCTGGAATTGCTGCAAAAGGAGGATTCAAAGCAAAGTTTGATGTAAAAACAATTTTATTTCAAATACAAATCATTATTTCTAACCTTGTCAATGTCTTGACTGTATTTTCTATTCATTTCACAACGTATGGTGGTGAATAAGTGTGACTTTTCATGGAAAACACAAAATTGTTTGGGTGACCCCGAACTTTTGATTAGTAGTGTAAGTACTCATTGACAAAAATAAAAAGTAAGGCACTAAGAAACTGACCGTTCCTGGGGAGTGGTGGAGTGAAAAAAATTACACACACTTACTCCCCTGGCTCCTGCACTGGCGCCTATACTCAGTTCCCGATGTGTAGCCGCTTCTAGGTTATAAGACGTGACATAGCAGGCCTACTCAGCCATTCAGAGGCTGTATCTGTGTCCCACATCTACCATTGCCACAGAGTGGGTCTAATATGTCACGTCTTACAAACTGTAAGCGGTTGCACATCAAGGACCAGGGCAACGGAGTACAGGCACCATTGTAGGAACCAGGTGGGTGAGTGTATGTTATTTTTTTATTCACCCCATCCAAGGGCATTCAGAAAAAAGTGGTCCTGGCTGGAAAACAAAGCAAGGAGGCATACAGAGTATGCTTCACCACTCAATGTACAGGAGCAGGGACTCTTATCTTTTGAAAGATGTCCCTGCCTCTTTAAAAATCCAAATCGGCTGTCAAATCTCAACATCTGACATCTGATTCCTGCAAAATCCTAACAAAATTTCAAGATTTGATTACCTCCATGCTATGAAGGAAAGGAGTATGGATAATCTACAGCAAATCAACCTATTAATAATAACACAGTTTATCTAGGCACAAGATTTCTACCGGATGTACTGTAATAAGATGTGAGAGCTTTACTAGGCTTTTAATTTAATATTTTTTTCATATTTTAATCTCAAGATGATCTACGTAGAATAATTAGAGAAAACACTTGGCTCGTGGCCCTGACATGTAATTCCATCAATCCTCTTGCCTATTATTCCTTCTTCTATATTTAAATAAAAGACCACATATTACAATGACACCCACCGCGATAAGTCTAGCCCTAGATCTGGCACTTTCATTAAAGATTTATAGGATGGGGACTCCATAGTGCCATGAACTGATTACTTGACACTTTTATGACATCCTATAATACAGCTGGGATGTTCCAGTCTATTAGACTTCCCAGCAAAGAATGAATTGAGAAATGTCACAAAGTGTAAAATAAACAGCAGAACATTATTTCCTCCACTCTATGCAAAGCTTAGGTCATCCAATCCTTTTAAGAGCCCATACTGAATCTCGGTTGCCTTGTAAGAGTAACGCAAGTAAACATTGCTTCATTTTTTACCACTTCCAAATGCACTTGCTTTTACGAGATGAGAGCATTCCTCATGCATGAAAGTTATTATCTGCCATGGATTTATATTGGAACGGTTATTAATGTCTTAAAGGGAACCTGTCACAATGAACTAGCAGCATGATACAGAGCAAAAGAAATGGAGCATACTAATATATAGTGTTGTAGGAAGATACAGAATAACTGCTTTATTCCTATAAACGTGTAGGAGTCCAGTGGGCGGTCCTAACCAATGATTGACAACTATCTCTGCATGTTCACACATAAAAGGCTACCATAGAGACAAAAAGGACTGTTGTTAAAAAAGACCACTGGGTCTATCCAGTCTGCCCTCTCAGTATTTCCTTTCCTATTATGTTAAGATAGATATATGTTTATCCCAGGTACTGTAGGTTTACATTTAGTTACTGTTAATTTACCTACCACATCTGCTTAAGGTTTGTTCCATGTATCTACTACTATTTCAATAAAATATTTTTTTTTCTTGTTATTTCTGATCCTCCCCCCCCCCCCCCAACTAATCTCTGTTTGTGTCCCTATTCAGTTTCTTTCCTCATGTACCCTATTTAGTCTGTTAATATATTTAAAGTGAATGTACCATTAGGTACATCACTTTAGGATTTTTACATGAACAGACTGGTGCCGGTGCAGGGATGCCAGTGTCGTGGTCCTTTTTTTGAACCGCGCCCCACTTTCCGCAAACGGTCCACTTACCTGTGGCAGCGGCATCCCCACGCCGGCGCCAATCTATTGATGTAAAAATCTTAAAGCAATGTACCTTATAATACATTCACTTTAACTATACAGATTTAGATCCCTAATAGAGATGAGAGATACGGGTTCGGGTTCCATCCGAACCCGAACGATCGGCATTTGATTAGCGGTGGCTGCTGAACTTGGATAAAGCTCTAAGGTTGTCTGGAAAGCATGGATACAGCCAATGACTATATCCACGATTTCCACATAGCCTTAGGGCTTTATCCAACTTCAGCAGCCACCGCTAATCACATGCCGAAAGTTCGGGTTCGGATGGACTTGAGCATGCTCGAGGTTCGCTCATCTCTAATCCCTAAGTCTTTCCTGATAAGTTTTGTGTCTCACACCATCCACCATTTTTGTAGCCTGTGTTTGAACTCATTAAATTAATATCTTTTTTAGGTGAGGTCTTCAGAACTGGACACAATGGAGGAGATTTATCAATTATTTAGACAGCTTTTCTGACAAGAAAATATCACAAAATTTTGCGCACCCGCATAGCTGCCCAAAATTTTGCGTCATGTCACTGACTTAGACTGATCATGCCTACTTCAGCTTAGGCTGAAAGTAGGCATGATTTATCGTGTGACTATCTAAAATAGTCGCACATGGGTCGCAAACTCACTCCACACTAGAAGTGGTCTATTTCACCACCTATAATGTGGAGCCAGTTTGCTCCGTGGGTCTGGTGCTATGCACCCGTTCCACGGAATGTAAAGGGTTAAGTAGTGATGCAGCAGCATCACTACTAACCCTCTGTGGCTGTACAGTAAGAAGTGGTGCATAGAGCACCCCTCCTTACAGTACAGGAGCAGGGAATCCCCTAATTAAGAGGGATTCCCTGCCCTATGGGGTTTTCCACCCAGAAGCAGAGAACTTCTGCTTTGGGCGGGAAATTTGAAATCCCGACATAGCAGTTACAGTTACAGTGCGATCTCAAAGGGGAAGGGGGGGTTGATGCTAGGGGCTGAGGGTTACCTTTTGAGTCTTCCTTCGCAGTTGCTAGTAGTCCCAAAATGTCCCGGTAAGCCCGGCCCCGCGACGGTAAACCCCGCCCCCAAAATCGTCGCGCCGATTATTACCCCAGTACCTCAGTACCCAATGCCACCAGGGGTACTGGGAAGAGCCGGGTGCCAGTGGTCCCAGAGAGTCAAAATTGGCGCTCCTGAACTGGGCGGCAGCAGGCTGGTAATATTAAGGCTGAGGAGGGCCTATACCAATGGCCCTTCCCATCCTGGTGTTACCTCCCCAGCCTTAATATTACCAGCCTGCTGCCGCCCAGTTCAGGAGCGCCAATTTTTACGCTCTGGGACCACTGGCACCCGGCTCTTCCCAGTACCCCTGGTGGCATTGGGTACTGGGGTAATAATGGGGGGGTTAGTGTTAGCCATTTTATACCGGCTAACACTAAGCCCTGACTTAGTAATGGATTCCGTCTATCAGACAGCTTCCACTACTATAAAGTAATGAAAGAAAACACAACACACCTAGTAAATTTTTTTATTCAAATAAAAACACCCCCACACCCCTCATTCCCCATTTTATTGAACAGTAAAGTCCGCCGGTCATCGACGTAGTCCAAACAAATCAGACGTAATCCTCTACGTGTCGGTATCTGAAAAAGAAAGGGAGAAGAGAATGCTCATTACCTAGGAGGCGAACCTGGGCCAATGAGACTATTTAGAGACAATTTTGAGACTATTTAGAGACAATTCTGAGCCAAACAAATCAGCACCACAGAAAATAGACCAGGCTTATCCCTGATAGTAAATTGCACTTTAAATAGAAGTCTATTCTTGTCAAAGCAGAAATAGACCACACCTAGAAAAATCCCCTGTTGATAAATCTCCCCCAATATTCCAGATGTGGTCTCACTAAAGATCTATGTAGCAGGATCACAATGTCCTTTTTCCTGCTGGTTATACCTCTAGCTGTACAGCCCAGCATATATTTAGCTTTCCCTACTGCCTGGCTGCATTGGTTTGGCAGACTGAAGTGAGCGGAACTCAAGGATAAGAAAAAATTGCTGAAAAAATAAAAACCTTGTCACAGGCCATGTGGGAGCAACTCTTCCTCTTCCTGATGTTAAACTGCCACAGAGGTTTAAGAGAGTGACAGCACGTACAGTAGGTTTTAATAGTTGGTGATGGTGAACCTTGTAGTTTCCCGCTGGGGCTTCTCTTTAACTGCTGCCTGAGGTGTTGGTGTAGACACCCTTAATGTTGGTGAGGTTCAGAGTAAGGCTACGTGCACACTGAGCAAAAGTGGTGGAATTCTTTAGTGCGGAGAGAGGAGGCGCGCAAGTCTCCCATAGAATGTCATTATGACAGGGAGGCTGGCGGCATTCTCCTCCGCGGAATTCCGCCACTTTTGCTCCATGTGCACGTAGCCTACAGCAGACAACAGGGAGCTGAGGTCTTGAGGTGCAACAGTGATTTTATTTGAACTTGAAGTACATAACATATATAATCTTTCTGTGTGTGTTACTTTCCAAGATGGCTGTCAGCCAGAGATGGGTCACTGATGTTAAAATGAAGATTTGTGTGGTAATGGATTGGTAGTTAACAAAGACCAGTGAAATGGAAGTCCTTTTGGGGTTATCTGGGCCGGGCCATAAGCCACAACGTTTCGGAAGGGTATGCCAATAATTTGCCCCTTACCTTGATGAGGAAAGATGATCAGTCTTTCTCTCTTGGAAACAATAATAATAGATAAGCTTCTTGGCTCTACACTTCCATATGTCGCACTAACTCAGTTCATAAGGTGACTCCTGCAGCCTCCCTCAACTACTCAGACTTAGGCCTGTACGGTTTTCACAGTATGGCTAGTGTTACTCAAAGCAGGGTAGTGCATGTGTCTCATACTTAGATAGATATAAGGTGCGTACTGCCATATTGCATTCCTATCAGCATATAGAGAGAGCAGATACCCAGTCTAGGGATCAACCCATATGCCACCACTACTGTACCTCAACAAGTAACGCCAGATCCACCAAGACAGTGTTGGGAACTGAGAAAGGTATCCAGGACTGCAGCGTGTCTTGAGGTTTACCGCTTCCAGTCCAGTTCAGTACAGTCGAAAATGAACATTAGTTCTCTTATCTAGCAACCGTGGCCGGGGCAGCTTCTATTAAATCCCGATCTCAATAATTGTTACCCCTGTCTTGGTCCCTCAAGCATATTTTGATTACAAAAGCAATACTTGTATTGAGTTACCGTAACCCTAGCATACTTTACAATTACTTGTATATAGCTATCGTTTTATAATTGTATATAATAAAAGTTTTAGCCTCCAGGTATCCACAGCCATAAAGGAGCCACAATATTAATAGTGTCTCCTTGATTGGGCTTGGATCTTCCGTATACTATCAAGTGCATCAAATTAAAGGCACAGACATACGCAAGCTATCCAAAAGTCGCCGATGACAAAATTCTATTGCGCTAATTGATAAGGATATGCAATAAAGATATTACATGCATGGTTGTACAACAAATAGCTACAAGCAAGTATTATTCTAATAAATCTTCCACACCAATGCAAATGTAAAAAAAAAAAAAAAACCCTAATGTATAAAACATCTAAAACAGGAAAAAAGATGAAAACTGATTTCCCTTGTAGTGCAGCATAAGGTCCAATCTTTTATTCATTCCCTGCAGGGAACTTGTGACCAAACAAAACATCCTAAAAGTTTCTTGGTTAAACAGTTTTCATCTGTGATCGCTTCCCTAGGGGACAGTCACTCTCTCATTGCCCTGCACCGAAGAAGAAGAAGATATATCACCTTGATGTACATGGGAAAAATGGAACAATGTGGCTGACACATCTCTAACATCACTAAAAAGGAATATCTGATAGATGTCTTCGAATATGAACCCTTCATGCTAGAGATAATACAAACCTTAGTATCACAGTTAATACATTGTTGTACCAGGTGACAATACGGTAAGATCTGAAACAGGTTGATGTAAACAGTGTCATACATCATTTGCACCTACATTGTCCACACCTGGAGGAGCCTTTGGTGTGTAGCCAACTAAGTGATTATTAGTGATGAGCGAACATGCTCGTCCGAGCTTGGTACTGGATCCAGTATTAGGGAACTCGATGGTACTCGTTACTCGGACGAGCATCTTGCGATACTCGAGAAAATCTCATCATCCGCTTCCTGTAAGTTTCAACGCTTTTTCTCAGCCAATAAACATGCAGGAGACTCTTTGGTACATCCTTAGATCATGTGGGACCCATACATGTCCATAGCAGCGATTGGTTGGCCAGATCAGATGACTCTGCCATATAAAAATCTCGTCCGCCGAGGCTCGGCTCACATGCATGCTGGAAGAGATCAGGGACAGAGCTGCTGCTGGGTGGCTCCCTGCCCATGTCTAGTCCCCACACTCTGCCTGTCAGCGTGCTCGGAGGGGAGGATTGACAGGCAGAGAGGTCCATTACTGGCCTCTCTGCCTGTCAATAATCCTGCGGAGCGTGCTGACAGGCAGAGCCCTGTGACTAGACATGGGCGGGGAGCCACCCAGATCACTACTTCCCCGCCTGTGTTTGTCACGCGGCCGGAGAATAAAACTAATTTTCCTCCGGTATAAAGCTCCTGCTGCAGCCGTGGCCGGTACGTGCCCTGGCTGTAGCAGGAGCTTCATACAGTGCTCTGGGGAACCATATCAGCCCAATTGGGCTGATTGGTTCCCTTTAAGGGAGAATATTGCAACATCATTATGTCAAATCTGTTAGTGACTTAATGGGTCCACGTCCTGTATGCCTCATGACAAAAACAAGTAACCTGAATGGAGATAAATGCCTAGCCACAACAGTACGGGGTATGAGCTCCTACCACATTGTCAAAATAAAATATGCAAGTCATTTTACCAAGGAAATTGCAACTTTAAGGCAAAATTGGTCTGAATTTATTGCCTGGAATTGTATTTATTGTTTTTGACACTTGCATTATGTTGTCTATGCCGGTGGCTTCTGTGATTTGCCTGGAGAGTTCCATGAACCTCTGAATGTTCAAGGATACCGTAAATCTCACACTACTGATATACGTAGACAAACCTACTCATCTGAGCCCATAGCTGCCTGTGTGGGAGCTAGGTGTTAAATCTAACATACAGAGATATAGGACACGTGCTATGGGACTGTGCAGTTATTAACTTTAATAGTGCACTAACTTGTTCTCTTGGGGGCATTATTATGACCGTGTTTAGAAACTTAAAGGGGTTTTCTGGCTCAGAAAACATATTTTTAAATTGCATAGTCAACTGTTCCACTGCCATCAATTAGCTGGGCCAGATAGCGGCTGCAAAGAGTGTATGCCTGTACCGCTGTGCCAATGCTCGGTACATTACACTGACAGCCCAATGGTATAAATTGACTCAATGTGATTCTTTATTACCTGTGTGGAAGGAATACAAGATAGTTAAAGAAAGAGTGTCACCAGATCACCTAGATTTTTATTTAATGATTAAAGCCAAACTGTTTTTATTTTATGACTGTAAATTTAGATTTTTCTAAATTATTAGAGGGGTAGCCATTTTGCCTAACCTTTCTGCTCAGAATTTACAGATATACCTTATGGACATAAAAAAACAATAGACTGGAGTTAGCCTATTAACCTCTATTATAGAATTATCTAGACATGTCCCGTGTGTAAAGGACGGTGTTTGGGTGTTGGGGTGTAAGGCCTGACCCTGCCTTATCTAAATACTGGTGTGGCGACCTTTCAAAATACTTGCAACAGGGCAAAGGGTGTAGACCCATTGTCCTACCAAACCATTTTAGCTTTTGGGACATGTACAAGAAGGAATTACCCATTAGATTTTTTTTTTTACCATTGATGTCACTTTAGGATACAGGAACTGGACTTCTGTTGCCTAAAGGTACTGGGTAGAAGCTGGCCCAGCTGAGCAGGTGGCACCAGTGCAAAGAACCAGGGGGCCAGACAAAGAAATGTAGTCAGCAGTCTGAGACAAGCACTAGAGAGGGAATATGTTATACAATGATCAAAGAGAGGTGAAGTCAGTAACAGACAAAATGGTTGAGAAGGGTTCAGGGTCCACAATCTGGGTCATATCTCATATAGCAAATCAGACAATCTTGGTCATGCATGGAAGAGATGGTTAGCTACAGGGGGGCTAGTTAGAGACAGAATCCAGAAGGCAGGCAGGGGTCAATACACAGGACCTGATACAGCACACCTTCGCTATGGACAATATACTGTAGAACCACAAAGACATTAGGAAAGAAGTGGAACTTCTTTAAACAGACAGTGTTCAGCTAGGATTGGATTTTCAGTCTGACACAGTGCTCTCTACTGCCGCCCCTGTCCAAGACAGGAACTGTCCAGAGCAGGAAAGGTTTTCTATGGGGATTTGCAGCAAAGAGCACTGTTTCAAACTAGAAAGAAAACAACACTTCCCACAGGACATACAGCAGCTGATAAGTATTGGAAAACTTGAGATTTTTAAATTGAAGTAAATTACAAATCTTTATAACTTTCTGAAACCAGTTGATTTGAAAGAAAAAAATTTTCACCGGAGTACTCCTTTAAGGGTTCTCAACTACGCACTGTACATTTAAAAGCATTCTCAACTATGGGAATAAGATTCCTATAAGGACCAAACTCTTTGCTATAATATTCTATACAATTCATCCTTGGGCTTGGAGGTAGCAGAGAAAATTTACATGCAAGTCACCCACCAACACGGACTTGAGATTAGATGAGTACTTGATCTGGGAGAACGTCTTTAATGATTCAGGTCACATATTCTGAAACAAGTGCTCGGAGTACTGTGCAGAAAGAGAGTTACTTGAGATAGACCGATACCGAGAGATAGGTCATGAATCCTTCACTGCCAGACTGCCAGGGAAGAAAGGAAAAAGCAGCTACAAGGAACATAGAAAGAAAAGCCATGGGCGCAATTTGAGGAAATTTGTTGCCACCAATGAGCTATGTATGTGGTCTTCACAATTACGCTATTACTAATAGTCACATCAAAGTCTCAAAGAGGTTTTCTCAAGATCAACTCATATCCATAGTTGCTGCAAACTTGCCTCTTTCTCCTGATATACCTGCTCTTTTCTTTATCATCTTAAAGTGACTCTGTACCCACAATCTGCCCCCCCCCCCCCAAAAAAAAAACACTTGCACCGTCTGATTTTAATCCAAGATCTGTCCTGGGGTCTGTTTGGCAGGTGATGCAGTTATTGTCCTAAAAAAAACCTTTTAAACTTGCAGCCCTGTGTGAAATTGGTGTGGCTTAGAGTACCCATGTCCTAGAACTGCGACACCCCTCCATCCCTCCTCCCCGCCCTCTTCATCGTTAGGAATGCTCCTAGAACAATTTCTCCTATTCATCACCTGTGTGAACACTGCACATGAGCTGGATCGTTAAGGCACCAGAACAGTGTTCAGACAGGTGAAAATCCTGCCTGGGTGCATCCCTAGTCATAAGGAGTATGCAAAAGAGGAGCCCGTGGAGCCTCATTGAAGAGTCTCAAAACACAGGACTAGCCAGATATCCCTTCGGGAAGGTCCCAGCCAAGTGGCAGCTCCTGTTAGGAAACCACCAAAACCACCATATTAAGTGGCCCTATAAGTTAATGTAATGACAAGGGATAAACCAAGGCTAAGAGGGATATCTGGCTAGTCCTGTGTTTTGAGACTCTTCAATGAGGCTTCATGGGCTCCTCTTTTGCATATTCATGTTTCCCAGGGGGCAATGCACCTAGGACTTCACTGCATTGAGCGCTTTCACTAGCAGCCGGCAGTGTTGTCGTTTGGCTGGTCTCCCTGAGTTCAGCAATCTGTTTCTCTTATGGCTCTACTAGGCATTGCTCCCACCTAGCCAGAATCCTGCTCCACATTGATGAGGGGCAACACCCCGAAACAGCTGTATGTGGATGGTTACCTATCCTTGGTTTATCCCTTGTCATTACATTGACTTATAGGGCCACTTAATATGGTGGTTTTGGTGGTTTCCTAACAGGAGCTGCCCCTTGGCTGGGTCCTTCCCGGAGGGATATCTGGCTAGTCCTGTGTTTTGAGACTCTTCAATGAGGCTCCACAGGCTCCTCTTTTGCATATTCATGTTTCCCAGGGGGCAATGCACCTAGGACTTCACTGCATTGAGCCCTTTCACTAGCAGCCGACAGTGTTGTCGTTTGGCTGGTCTCCCTGAGATCAGCGATCTGTTTATCTTATAGTCATAAGGAGGGCAGGGAGGAGGGACAGAGAGGCGGTGCAGGCCCAGGGCACAGACACTCTAGGCCACACCGATTTGACACAGGGTTGCAAGTTTAAATGTTGCTTTTTTAGCATAATAACTGCATCACCTGCTGAACGGACCCCAGGACAGAATTTGTATTAAAAGCAGCTATCTAACGGTATCATTGGTTTGGGGGGGGGGGGGGGGGGGGGATTGTCAGATTGTAGGTACAGAGTTGCTTTAACAGCTATATATACACAAGCCAGACCACTGCTTTTCAATAGGAGAGAGAAAATCGGCATATCAGGAGAAGGAGGCAAGTTTGCTAACTGAGTGTATTTGCCAAAAAATTGAGCAGACCTACAAGTATAACTATGCTGGTTGAGATGGGAATATCCCTTTAACAGGTTATGTGAACAAAAAATAGAAAAAAAAAATTCTAGACACGGTTGAAAAATCTATCCATCATTATAATTACTAAGCACTGACAACATTTTATATTAGACTGCTTGAACTTTTTTTTTTTGCTTTAGATATTATATATAATTCAGTTATAGTCATGTTTTTCTTTCTAAGTCCCTCAGAGATTCCATAAAGATTTCACAAAATATATAAAAAGAACATCATAACTGTGTATATGTGATTTTAGCACACCGAAAATGCAGACAGTTTGCCTTGTTTCCATGGTAGTGTAAGTTTTATGTTCCTCCCTTTTTTCTTTATGTGTTTTATGTGATTTTCTCCCCCCCCCCCCCTCCACCCCTGCATTCGTGTCTTTCTTTATGGGCCAATGCTGCAATAAATTGGTGGAGAGATGTGTAATTCGTCCAGTGTGTCCACTGGTGCAAGTTCTATAACTATATATGGCAACTCTAATATTGCAAATATTCACTTCACATGGTTCCATTAGTAGACAGTGTTGTACAGGTCCATAGCCTTGCACCCATCGAGCCTGTTCACACTACAGAATCAGTGCCGAAATTCCATGCAGAACCCTTGCACACGGACTCGGCGGCGAATCCTGCCTGCTATCTGAATGGGAGGGCTTGCACGCCTCTGCTCTCTACACCTCTCTGCTCAAAGAATTGACATGGTATGAATTTTGGTGCCGATTCCGTAGTGTGAACAGGCCCTTGGCCTGCAATATATGCAGTGTTGGACTAGTCATTGGATCCTTCATAGGGCACTTGAACCTACTGAAATAATAGTTGCCCCCTAGTGATGTAGAAGAGCCTCGCAACATACTACTGGCTGGCCTGTATCCTGCATCATATGGTTTACACTGTGCTCAAATGTTTTTTTTTTTTTATTTTCACAGCAGCCTGTGTGATGGGAGCCCTGACCAGAAGCCTATGTAATAGGACCAGGATCCGCAGTCTGTATAAGGGGGCTCATGACCCAGCCACCTCCCTGCCTCTGAGCCCTGCTAACACCTTTCCTCCCGATTTGTCCAGTCCTGTGTAGAGCTATCTTAGGCTCCTCTGCACCAATAGGGAGCCGCCCACAAGTCTATAAGTTAAAGTGGAGAGAGCCATGGGCTCAGTCTAGTGTCTAGTAATGGAAATAAGTGCAGTATAGAGGATTGTATTCTGATTATTTCCAATTCCTCTGTTTCTGTCTGACTAGCCATGTCTGGCTAGTACACCAGAGGGTACGACTGCCACTGATGAGGGACTAAGGCATAGCAATGCTTAGGGGGTTATCTGTCCTGTCCTGCAAGTCGACAGACATTATACTTAAGTCAGCGGTTGGAGAAGTGCTGCTCGCCTGCATACCTTGCTGCAGTTTGCTTGGCCTCTTGTTCTCTTTCACCATTGTTGGTCTCTCTCTTCTATAAAGTGAGTACGGATATTTCCTAATTATTACGTTATGCTTGGAAACTTGGACACCCATGACTTTGTTACTGGTTGCCCCTAGTTAGACCATATTTACTAGGTACTGCACACTAGGAAAGCAACACAAGATGTCTTTTTTTGGAGATACTCTGTCCAATGATCTAGCCATCACAAACTGGCCCTTACTCAGATCCTTTGCAACAGCTTCCAAAAAAACAACTTAAAAAACAGACACTAGTCATGACAAATGCCAATGTAAGAAGATATTCAATGCTATTTACTTTACCTATGACTTGTTTTAAGGTGAAAGGTCATGGCTCATTGGTGTATGTACACAGTCCTGCATTATTATCTCTGGTAGCCGCCAAGTCACGTGACAACCAGGTTTGCCAATATGTCAGCAAAACATTGAATTTAGGTCATTCAAATTGAATGGGACAGGCTGTCATCGCAGTAAACAACCTAGAATAAATGTCCATTCATTTCATGAAATGCAAGCTTGTTGTATGATGAAAAGAATTGTTTGAGCTTGACCCAAGTAACCCAGCCTGCTATTCCGGCTCACGCCATATAAAATTATGATGGTCTAGTATTACTCTTTTACTCAGCAAGACAGCTGAACGTGAGAAGCATAAATGTACAAAGTAATGCACAGCGATAGGGCGGGGATAGAAACTGAAGAAAAAGGCTAATGTCTGTTCACACAGTGCAGTTAAATCAGGATTATCTAGTCATATGTTGCCATGATTACCATAAAATTGTTGCAGAATGCCATTGTTTTTTTTTTGTTTTTTTTTTTTGCTATTTTGCTAAATCATAGTGTTTTGACATGTTATTGAGGTAATCACTGCAATAAACCATGATTCAACCTCACCAGGTGAATAGATCCTTTAAAGAAAAGGCCTATTGTGCTCTATATCTTCTGGTCCAGCACTGTGCTTCCGCTTTCTATTCAGAATCAGTCTGAATGTAATAGCAATATTGTCAATTTTTCCAGATTGATGTTTGTTGCATGTTTAGAGTCACTAAAAATAACTTTTGCCATGGTATTGGGCATGTCAAATGTTATTGATTGCTGGAGATAGAAGAGATACAGCCGGGGAAAAGGCAATGCAGCCTTATCCACTCTGGCCGCTAGCTAATTCCGACAATGTAGTCTCATAGACTTACATTGTTGGATTAACCATTACGACATGTATCGTCACGTCTAGTTGGGAAGTACCTACTCAGCAAGTCAGTGACTGCAGCAGTGTCCTATCCCAGTAACGAATTGGCTAAGTGGGCAATTCACAGCCAGAGCCTAGCAGAAGCAAGAGCTGTAGGAGGCTTGTGGCTGTCAGAAAGGTGCTGTCTCTGTCCTGGGGGTGGGGTAGGGGTAGAACAGGAGAACAGGTGGTGAGCAGCACACAGTAGCAGTAATCTATTTATCCAGATATATGTTTTGTTGCTATGTACCAAGAGCCATTGGTTTACATGATTTCATTGTGAGACTAAGGGTACTATTACACGGGCCGATGGGGGCCCGATAATAATTGTAAACGAACGCCGATCTGCTCTTTTACTGGGCCTATTACATGGCCCGATAACCATTTGACAAGGGCTGCATGGACATTGTTACTGATGTCCTTGCAGTCCTTGCTTAAACTGTATTACATTACCTATCCATGCTGCAGGGCTCTTCTTGCGCTCTGCTTCTCCCCGAGTCCCGCGCGCTCCATCTTCACAGTGGCCTGTCTCAGCTAACAGGCCGCTCAGCCAATCACTGCTGTGGTGGTCCTGGCCTGTGATTGGCTAAGCAGCCTGTCAGCTCAGACAGACCGCTCTGAAGCTGGAGCACACGGGCCCGGGGAGAAGCAGAGCGCAAGAAGAGCCCTGCAGCATGGATAGGTAATGTAATACACATTACACCGCTATAACATGAAGCAATGCACACAATTATAGGTCCACAGCTATACAATGATCCGCCAATGTTCGTTGTCATCGGCTGATTGTTGTGTTTATTACACATTGCGATAATTGGCCGGATAAGGCCGATTTGGCCGACTATCATTATGTGTAATAGTACCCTAAGACTACTAAAATAAATGAAAAATATGACTGTAAAAAAGGTGTAAAATATGGCATTTCAAATCTAATAATATGTGTGCTACATTAAAGTCTATGGAAAAATGTCAGTCTGTGCACATTTTTTATGTATGCATGGACAGATGTTTTCCACATTTCTGGATTCAAAATATGCCTTTGTTTTATATCAGTTTTACAGCCTTAGGCCATGTTCACATGGCGTAAGAGACCGGCCGTGGCTGATGGGATTAATAATCATTTAGAGAGTCGTAGTCTTATAGGATTGTTAAAAAAATGCAAACAACAAAAGAAGATTACAGACTTTGACTATGTTCACATAACGTAAAGAGACTGGCCGGGTCACGGAATGGCTGGTCTCTGCCTAGGTCATCCCGGCCGGTACTTAAGTACTGGCCGGATGATCTTTCCGGGCTCAGTGTTTTGATGCGGGCGCATCAGTGCACGCCCGCATCAGGACTTCACATAGCACACAATGAATCAAGCGGCCTGAGCCGCTCGTTTCATTGTGTGAACTGACAGGTCTTTCTGCGGCCGCAATTCACTGAATTGCGGCCGCAGTAAACTAACATGTCAGTTATTTGCGTGTCTGCATGGGATCCCGGCCGGAGCGTATACGATGTGTATACGCTCCGGACGGGATCCCTTTGAAGTAGAGGCATTGTTCCACCCCTCACAAAGTACGGCCGTTGTTGTCGATGGCAACAAAGGCCGTACTTTTACGCAGTGTGAACATAGCCTTAAAGTGAATGTACCATCAGGTGTTGCACATGAATAGAATTGCGCTGGCAAAGGGAAGCTGGTGCTGTGGTCCTTTTTTTGAACTGCGGCCTGGTTCTTGCGCATGGGGTTGATCTATTACTGAGCACCATCCTGGGCTGAAGCACTGGAGGCAGGCCGTCTCACTCTCAGTGGGAGGAACCCCCATCAGTGGGCCGACCCGCCTCCAGTGCTTCATTGCTAGACCAACCCCATGCGCGGGAACCAGGACGCAGTTCAAAAAAAGGACCACAGCACAAGCTCTCCATACCGGTGCTGTTTTATTCATGTACAACACCTAAAGCGAATGTACCATCATTTAAAGAAATACCTAACAATAACAACCCAAAAAATGCATTGAGCAGTATTCTGCTTAAAAACGGAGAAACTTTAACACTCACAGGCTAAAATCCACACAGACTGGACATGACATCGATATAAGCAGATATAAAAATATTCAATATAACCAGTGGATGTCAACAATGTACGTATTTTTTAAGGGACCACTGGTCCAGCAACAGATAAAGCTACTTTTGATCAGACCTATGCACTGTATATATACAGCTCTGTATTGCTATCACTGGTACCCCCCAAGTCACATCACTACCTGGTTAACCATTTTGTCTGCAAAAACATTAGATTTTGGTCGCACCCGTTGAATGGGACAGGCTGTCATCGCAGTAAACGGCATAGAATAAATGTCCATTCATTTCAAGAAATGCAAGCCTGTTGTATGATGAAAAGAATTGTTTGAGCTTGACCCAAGAAACCCAGCCTGCTATTCCGGCTCACGCTATTTAAAATTATGATGGTTTAGTATTACTCTTTTACTCAGCAAGACAGCTGCGCGTGAGGAGCATGAAAGCCATCCAGAGTGATGCACAACAACAGGGGAGAGAAATAGGAAAGAAGACGAAAGTAACAAGATTTACCTGGAATGGAATAATATGTCTCCTGTATCTGAGGTCCAGCACCATGCATAGACTTTACATAAGCAATGAGTCTGATGAAATGTCAATGTGGTCAAATATTCAATTGAATATTAACAGAATGAATAATAGGGATGAGAAAATTTACAGTGCCAGCAAAGCAATTTTCTAGGCTCAGCCGTCGGCCTTTGAACTCAGTGCCTCTTTGTGTTGCTCCTCTCCGGGTGCCTGGAAAAGCTGGATCCAATCCTGGGAAACTGGGAGAAGTTTCCTAGGGCTGAATCCAGCTTTTCCAGGCTTTCAGAATTTTAATTCACCACTGAATGCCGCAAGTTATCTTTTCTACAGTATTGCATTCTTTGAACCTGTTTGTGTTGACACTTGACTTGCTGAGCAACACCAAGAAAGGGGTCATCATAGGTGCCCAGTAACTCGCAGTGTGCTACCATCCTACGCAGTCGGAGTGGTGCCGGTCTGCCTTCTTTCTTTTGTTATTACAATATGCACTTTGTATACTTGGACCTTAAAAAGCTACTCTACTGTTCCTTTGCTGCCAAGTAAACATGGTTTCTGTTTCAGTTATCCTGGACTCTATGGCTTTCACCACTACACTACTAAAGGAAAACCAGGGCAACCTTTGTGTGTTGAGACCACGGAACGGCTACTACCACTCAGAGCCCTGTGACAAGTGCGGCAGCTGTACCATACCATCAGCCCTTGCAAGTAACCCCTAGCACTCCTGGGTCACCATACCGCCTATGGCTCAGGCCCTTCTGCTTAAGCCTTTACTGAAAATTTTTTGAATGCTACAGGGCCACAAGGTTTTTCTCTGTATTGCTCTAGTGACCAGTAAATGGTGACCATAGGCCGAAGAGGAAGATGGCAGTACAGACCTGGCCATAGATCAGAGCGAGGAGCAGGTAAGCAATTACACAAATTTCACAGGGACTAAGAGTTCTATTACATGGGCTAATGATCTGTCACTCTGATCTGCTGCTCGATTACTAATAATTGTTTAGTAAGGGCTGCACGGACATCATAAGTGCACTCCCCGCCCCCCAAATTAATACTTTACCTGTCTATGTTCCTGATGTTCTCATGCGCTCTGTATGTATCCTGGCACCACGGCTGCAGCTTCAGAGTGGTCTATCTCAGCTGACAGGCTGCTCAGCCAATCACTCCCTGTGGCAGTCACGGCCAGTGATTGGCTGAGCAGCCTATTAGCTCAGACAAACCGTTCTGAAGCTGCGGTGCCGGGACACATCTAGAGTGCAGAAGAGGACCGGAAGTGTGGTAAAGTAACTCTTTGGGCAATCATCAGCTATCAGCCAAACATTACACAACTATTACAAATAGCGATGAGCAGTCGACCGCTGATAATTTTGGGTCTGGGCCCAAAGAAATAATTGTTTCATTGGCTGGTCATTGTTTATATTATGCGGAGTGATAATTGGCTGAATCAGGCCGATTCAGATGATTATTGCGCCATGTAATAGGGCCCTTATACTCTATGGACTTAGCGCTCTGCACCTGGCCCAGGGAGTGCAGGGCCAAACTGGAATAAGCATTGTGTAAGAATCTTATTCAACAGCATTATTTGAGCAAATTCTTCCGAAACAAATCTCAGGAGGTTTACCCCCTTTACTTTATCCATTTTACAGTTCCAAATAAATGTGTCCATCCATCCAGACCAGATGCATTTAGATACCTATTCTTTAGTTCCAAATCCATGCTACCGAATGTACGGAACTATGTAGTGTAAATGTTGCCTAATAGGTTCTCTTTAACTTAATTTTCTTACCATACACATATTTAACTTGAGATTACAGCCCCGGGGCCGCAGCTATGGGTGATGTATGTTATTACCACAAAAAGCATTTACACCAATGTCACTTTTGATTAATTTCAATAGGGAGCACCGAACTCCGAGTGTGGCCCCCTTCCCCCTCCATTAGGTGTATGACATATTTCATGTTATTATGGTGGTTTCCCCAGCTTTGGCACCTTATAACACTAAATAATAACCATTTAGATTTATTCTTCTCTCCGCTCCTCATCAGTAAAGCGGCTATGGAGAAACACGTTGTGTTTTTTTCCTATCTGCAGGTGAAAGTTTCATCCAACGGCGTAAACAATTCAGACAATTAATTTTCTCATTGCACACATAGACTGTGCATTTTGTCAGTCACTGATGGATTGCAAGGTTATGAACAAAGAACATTTTAATTGATGAAACATAATTGCTGATCCAGGTAACCTCGGTGGCTTGCATGGAGGATGCAGTAACCAGTAATAGACATTTACAGAGTGTAAATCGCAATTTACCAGCTTAATATCCATCGCTGAGCTGCATATTTTAGACCTGTTTCATGTTTCTAAAGTATAGGTAATGGAAGAAAAATTACATCTCAAATGAAGCCTTATGGGACAATGTGGATTACTGGAGAATCACTTATCAGGCTCTTAGTTATGTTCTTGCATTACTAAATGTATATTGTGCACATAGAAAATGTAGGTTTTTGTGGTATAATAGAAACGTAAAAGATTGTCGACAGAAAAAGAGCATCTAGTCTGTCCTCAGTGGCATAGCTACCATAAGGCAGGGTAGGCAGTTGCTATGAGGCCCATGCAGAAGGGGGAACCCAGGGGAGAAGAGCGTGTGTCCTTCTGCTTAATCCCTTATGTACTGCTGTATGTAAGTGACCCAATGTTTACTTACATGCTGTCATACAAAAAATGGTTAACAAGCAGGAGACAGAGATCTCTGCTTCACTGATCTGATAACCTCTAACCTCTGTTATCCAGCTGCAGCAATCAAGTGGGAAAATATGTGGAGCTCTGTGCAGAGGTCAGAGGTTATCAGTGTACCACCAGTAAAGCAGATATCTTTTTTTCAAATATAACCCATACAGCGATCTATACAGGTGGCTTCTTACTGTAGCACCTACCCCTCTTCACTCCTGGCTGTGTGGCTCAGCATCCTCCTCTGTTCTGCATATGATGGTCACTAGAGGCTGCAGTCCAGAGGAAGATGCCAGGCCCTAGAGACAGGACGGGGAGGGGTGTGTTCCCACTTTGTGTTTATGTTAATAATGCAATGCGAGAACACAGCACTTCAGTACTTTCTGTGCTCTCTTGCCACCACAGCAGCATATGGAGTTGTGAATCACAGGCAGAACCTGGACTTGCAAGTCTAAGTCCCATCTTCAGTTCGCAACCATGTACACTAGCTGAAGCAGTAAGGAGCAACCAGAAAGTATTTAAAGGCTGTGTAGAATATATAGCGGATATGGTACATGTGAACGTACCCTAAGGATTAAAATACACAGCTGTGTGCAGCCCATGATATGGAATATACAGTATAGCCTGTGTGCAGCATATGAATTATAAAGGCTATATATCATATGCTGCACACAGGCTATATATCATATGCTGCACACAGACTATATAAAGTATATACCATATGCTGCACACAGGCTATATACAGTATATACCATATGCTGCACACAGGCTATATACAGTATATACCATATGCTGCACACAGGCTATATACAGTATATACCATATGCTGCACACAGGCTATATACAGTACATACCATATGCTGTGCACAGACTATATACAGTACATACCATACACTGCTCTCAAGCTATATATCATATGCTGCGCACAGACTATATACAGTATATACCATATGCGGCACACAGACTATATACAGTATAAAGCATATGCGGCACACAGGCTATATACTGTATATACCACTGCTGTAATGTCCTTAATAGTATATACCACCTGCTGTAATGTACCCCCATAGTATATACCCCTGCTGTAATGTCCCCCATAGTATATACCCCTGCTGTAATGTCCCCCATAGTATATACCCCTGCTGTAATGTACCCCCATAGTATATAGCCCTACTGTAATGTGCCACCATAGTATATACCCCTGCTGTAATGTGCCCCCATAGTATATACCCCTTCTATAATGTCCCCCATAGTATATACCCCTGCTGTAATGTACCCCCATAGTATATACCCCTGCTGTAATGTGCCCCCATAGTATTTACCCCTGCGGTAATGTCTACCATAGTATATATACCCCTGCTGTAATGTCCTCCATAGTATATACCCCTGCTGTAATGTGCCCCCATAGTATATACCCCTGCTGTAATGTCCTCCATAGTATATATATCCCTGCTGTAATGTCCCCTATAGTATATATATCCCTGCTGTAATGTCCTCCATAGTATATATATCCCTGCTGTAATGTCCCCTATAGTATATATACCCCTGCTGTAATGTCCCCCATAGTATATATACCCCTGCTGTAATGTCCCCCATAGTATATATTCCCCTGCTGTAATGTGCCCTATAGTATATACCCCTGCTGTAATGTCCGCCATAGTATATATACCCCTGCTGTAATGTCCTCCATAGTATATATACCCCTGCTGTAATGTCCTTCATAGTATATATACCCCTGCTGTAATGTCTCCCATCGTATATACACTCACCAGCCACTTTATTAGGTACACCATGCTAGTAACGGGTTGGACCCCCTTTTGCCTTCAAAACTGCCTCAATTCTTCGTGGCATAGATTCAACAAGGTGCTGGAAGCATTCCTCAGAGATTTTGGTCCATATTGACATGATGGCATCACACAGTTGCCGCAGATTTGTTGGCTGCACATCCATGATGCGAATCTCCCGTTCCACCACATCCCAAAGATGCTCTATTGGATTGGGATCTGGTGACTGTGGAGGCCATTGGAGTGCAGTGAACTCATTGTCATGTTCAAGAAACCAGTCTGAGATGATTCTAGCTTTATGACATGGCGCATTATCCTGCTGAAAGTAGCCATCAGATGTTGGGTACATTGTGGTCATAAAGGGATGGACATGGTCAGCAACAATACACAGGTAGGCTGTGGCGTTGCAACGATGCTCAATTGGTACCAAGGGGCCCAAAGAGTGCCAAGAAAATATTCCCCACACCATGACACCACCACCACCAGCCTAAACCGTTGATACAAGGCAGGATAGATCCATGCTTTCATGTTGACGCCAAATTCTGACCCTACCATCCGAATGTCGCAGCAGAAATCGAGACTCATCAGACCAGGCAACGTTTTTCCAATCTTCTACTGTCCAATTTCGATGAGCTTGTGCAAATTGTAGCCTCAGTTTCCTGTTCTTAGCTGAAAGGAGTGGCACCCGGTGTGGTCTTCTGCTGCTGTAGCCCATCTGCCTCAAAGTTCGACGTACTGTGCGTTCAGAGATGCTCTTCTGCCTACCTTGGTTGTAACGGTTGGCTATTTGAGTCACTGTTGCCTTTCTATCAGCTCGAACCAGTCTGCCCATTCTCCTCTGACCTCTGGCATCAATAAGGCATTTCCGCCCACAGAACTGCCGCTCACTGGATGTTTTTTCATTTTCGGACCATTCTCTGTAAACCCTAGAGATGGTTGTGCGTGAAAATCCCAGTAGATCAGCAGTTTCTGAAATACTCAGACCAGCCCTTCTGGCACCACCAACCATGCCACGTTCAAAGGCACTCAAATCACATTTCTTCCCCATACTGATGCTCGGTTTGAACTGCAGGAGATTGTCTTGACCATGTCTACATGCCTAAATGCACTGAGTTGCCGCCATGTGATTGGCTGATTAAAAATTAAGGGGTAACGTGCAGTTGGACAGGTGTACCTAATAAAGTGGCCGGTGAGTGTATACCCCTGCTGTAATGTCCTCCATAGTATATACCCCTGCTGTAATGTCCTCTATAGTATATATTCCCCTGATGTAATGTCCTCCATAGTATATACACCTGCTGTAATGTCCCCCATATTATATACCCCTGCTGTAATGTCCCCCATAGTATATACCCCTGCTGTAATGTCCCCCATAGTATATATTCCCCTGCTGTAATGTCCCCCATAGTATATACCCATGCTGTAATGTCCTCTATAGTATATACACATGCTGTAATCCCCCAAAGTATATACCCCTGCTGTAATGTCCTCCATAGTATATATTCCCGTGCTGTAATGTCCCCCATAGTATATACCCCTGCTGTAATGTACTCCATAGTATATTAACACCTGCTGTAATGTCCTCTATAGTATATACACCTGCTGTAATGTCCTCCATAGTATATTAACACCTGCTGTAATGTCCTCCATAGTATATACACCTGCTGTAATGTCCTCCATAGTATATACACCTGCTGTAATGTCCTCCATAGTATATATACCTGCTGTAATGTCCTCCATAGTATATACCCCTGCTGTAATGTCCTACATAGTATATATACCTGCTGTAATGTCCTCCATAGTATATATACCTGCTGTAATGTCCTCCGTAGTATATACACCTGCTCTGATGTGCCCCAACACAAAACAAAACCTCCCACTCACCTGATCTGGGGGGGGGGGGGGGGTTGCCCCTTCTCTCTTCTGGATCTTCTCTCTTCTGGCTCTGTACTGTATCTTCAGCCTTGCAGCCGCTGTGACAGATCCTCCAGCAGGCTCCATGATGTCACCTCCCTGCTGCTGCTGGAGAGATCAGGTTTCACTGCTCAGGTCCCCCCGCTGTTCTCTCCTCAGTGAGGCGGGGGAGGGGGAGTGAGGTCATCGGCAGGGTACAGACATCCTGACAGGAAGAATCCACTCAGGGCCTGCCAGGGGGGAGTCTGAGTTTGCAGGGCAGAAGATATTTACAGAAGATTAACCCTACACCTCCCTCCTTCCCTGGACAGCATGTAGTTTGTCCAGTGCTGTGTCCAGGTACTGTTTTCACTCCCCAGATACTGTTTTCACTAACTTCCGGGTTCGTGCTGGTGGGGGCCCCCTTAGTGGTGGAGTGCCCCTGTTGCCCCCTCTTTAATCCGGCCCTGTATATATATATATATATATATATATATATATATATATATATAGTGCTTTGTGTGGTGCATAGGGTAGGAGGCCCCTTAAAATGTTTTTGCTATGGGGCTCCGTGAATCCTGTCTGTCTGACCTTTTAATACTTTCCTTCTTATTATCTTAGGATAGCTAGATGTTCATCCTAATACGTATATTGTAGATTTACCAACCACATCTGCTGGACGTTTGTTTCAAGCATCTACTACTCTTTCAGTAAAATTATATTTTATCACATTGCTTTTGATCTTTCCTTTAAATAACCTCTCACTATGTCCTCTGGTTCTTGAGTTCCGTTTTTTAACTAAAATACTTCATAAGGAATTACGCTCATCTGATCATTAGTGGGCTGTCCTACATTCATTTAACCATTTCCAAAAATTGCTGTATACTGAGTAGAGTGGTCTTAAAGGGGTATTCTATTATGTCTTGACATTTTAAACTTCTCTTTTATTTCTGAACACCCCTTGAAATGACCCTTTAAATGGGAAACATGCATGCATGGGATGCATCTAACCTGCTGTTATGTCCCGCTAACACACAGGGCACTGAGGATGAAGGTAGTTTCCTTACCTTGGTGCGTTTTTTGTTGAAGGGGTACTCCAGTGATTTTTTTCTTTTTAAATCAACTGGTGTCAGAAAGTTATATATATTTTTAATTTACTTCTATTTAAAAATGTCCATTCCTCCAGTACTTATCAGTTGCTGTATGTCCTGCTGGAACTGGTGTATTCTTTCCAGTCTGACACAGTGCTCTCTGCTGCCACCTCTGTCTGCGACAGGTAATATCCAGAGCAGTAACGAATCCCCATTGAAGACCCCTCCTGGACAGTTCATGTCACTGAGGTGGCAGCAGAGTGCACTGTGTCAGAAAGAAAGAATAAACCATTTTTTGCAGGGTATAGGGCAGCTGATAAGTATGGGAAGACTTGAGATTTTTAAACCGAAATAATTTACAAATCTATATAACTTTCTGACACCAGTTGATTTGAAATGGAATGAAAATTCACCAGAGTACCTCTTTAACTTTGTAGCTTAATTCATATGCTAATAAGGTGGTTTGGACTCTGGGTGTGGTACTGGCTGGCCTGTCCTTTCTAATGAATATAGTGACTACACTCTGGCGCCTGTCACTGCAAAGCACTGGATAATACTCTAAAATAAATAAATATCAGAGTATCAAATACTGGATTTGATATTTTTAATAACAGCCATTATCTTGACTATTAAATAACGTTCGTAATTTAGCATAATTTCAATGACAGCACTTGGAACACTATTATAGTTCAAATAGAACGATGGCCCTTTGGGGTTTTTCTTTTAGTAAAAGTCCCATTGAATTTAATGCAGAAGACGATGAAAGGATGGAGAATTTAATAAACTGTGTATGTGAACAACTTAAAATAACGGCCGTTGTTAGCGCAATAGCGGACACCAATTAATGGTACGGACATTAATTTGTGTCATTATTTCATACATTGTGCGAACCAACGGCCGTTGTTTCCATAGACTTCAATGGAAATCATTAAAGAATATAAAACAACATTATTTTAAATTCGAATGGCGGCTGTTTATATTTTCTTTATATAAATATATACTGTACATATGTCTCCTGAATGCATTATGAAGAAATTTTATAAATAATGTGAGTCACTTTCACACTTCCCTAGCATGTGACATGGGTGCGACTTTAACGGGTTGATCTATCTTGACTCACATAATCTTGTTTTCATCTCTCACTCAGGCTGCAAATTGAGCGTAAATCACACCCAACACAGTGCACACACCCTGTATCCATACTGCCACTCATGATTGAATTTGCCCAATCATATATACAAACACATATATACACAGTTCTCCAACAGACAAAAAGTCAAAGGCGTATTCAAGAGAATGAAAATAGTTTTTTTACATTTTATTTGATAAAGTTATTGAAGTTTGTAATATAACTTATTCTGTCAATCACTACTCACTGATTCACTGAGCTGTGGCTAAAGCTCTGGTGACACAGAAAACTTTACCAAGTGTAATGTCTTTTCTAATGCTAACATGCAATAATAGGAGAAAAGATATTAGGGATCGTATAGTATTGCTAACACTGCTGGGTTATCAACCTCTCTCTGACCTCACAGCCACATGGGGTCAAGGGTTGACTACTCCATTTGTAGTGTCCCAGTATGAACGTGCCAAGTCGTTACTCCACCTGTAAAAAGGTATCTCCGTCAGGTGTCATTTGCCATCCCTACTTGGTGTCTCCCTCTCCCCTATCCTAACTGCACAGCTTAAAGGGGTATTCCCTCACAAATAATTTTTTCATTAATACATTGCCCACCCATAGCTTTACATCTTTCCAACATCAAAGTATTATGGATTCTGCACAGTTTTGCTGTTATCTAGGTGCATTCACCCCCACTAAATGCATAGAATCATCAAATCTCTCCGACACTGGCCCCCACCCTCCATGTCGCTATTACGTGTCCTCTGTCTCTCTATTGAAGTGAAGGAGGACACTGATGAGGTGGCTGCTGTTAGAGAGGGAGACAGTGATCAGTGCAGCTGTCACTGTCTCCCTCTCTAAAAGCAGCAATCCATGTCACCCACACTGTGTGTGCCCCACCCGGCGCTCACCCGTGGCCCCCGTGCCCCCGTGCCCACCTGCGCCCCTCCGGCTCACTCGCGACCCCCTGCCTCAACTCACTATCTCAACTCTGCTTTGTCACTACCTCAACTCAGCTATGTCACTTCCCCTCAACTCTGCTATGTCACTACCTAAACTCTGATATGTCACTACCTCAACTCTGCTATGTCACTACCTCAACTCTGCTACGTCACTGCCCCTCAACTCTGCTATGTCACTATCTCAACACTGTTATGTCACTACCTCAACTCTGTTATATCTTGTGGATATCAGCGCTGCTACATCAAGGACCAATCAGGCATAAGCATTGCATGATGGGAGATGTAGTTTTCTGGCCGCTGCCATGTCGGATATAGATTGGCTTTTTAAAAAAGGACTATGGAACGGTAGCAGCTAGAAAGACGAGAGATGGCTCAAAATACTCAGGAAGACTTGGTGAGCTAACTTTGGGAGCATTTTTGGGGGGCTATTGAGGGGGAATACCCCTTTAAGGTATGAAGGGTTGACTGTTTCTTTTGTACTAAAGTTATGTTTTTAAATCAATGGCTTGGGTGCCTCACTCTTTTTCATCTACTACACTTTCACACTTCACCCTTTCTACCACTTTCACCACCATTGGGAAGTTATTCCTGGCCACCTCTATATAGGATAGTTGGTTCCTAGTTGTTAGTGTATGGTGACAGAGAGACAGCAAATAGTTCCTGCTAAAGTCTATATCCAGGCCAGGCCTAAGGGCAAGAGCTTTTGTCAGGAACAAGGGATTTCAGATGGCTATGAGAAACTTCCAGTAACAAGTATGCAGTGCTAAACCAGAGGTGTAGCTAGGCTCCCCTGCACCCGGGGCAAAGATTCAATTTGCCCCCCCCCCCCCCTCTGTATGCGCAGTAAGCACAGGGGGGCCCATGTATATAGATATATTTTTTTTTAAGAAGTTTAGGTGAGCAAATAGTTTAGATGAGCGATTCGGTCATCTCTACCGGCAGCACTAGTGTGGTATTCACAATATGGGATACATAATGTCATATTTGGCCCCTAAGTACCTCAACGTAGGCGCCAATGTCTCCGCTCCCTGCTGTCTGTACCTGAGGAGGAGCCGTTGTCTCCGCTCCCTGCTGTCTGTACCTGTGAATTAGGAGGCGGCATTGTCTCCCCTTCTTGCTGTCTGTACCTGAGGAGGCCCCATGTCTCCGCTCCCTGCTGTCTGTACCTGTGAATTTTTTAGGGGAAGTTGTCTCTTCTCCCTGCTGTCTGTACCTGTGGAGGCGCTGTTGTGTCCGTTCCCTGCTGTCTGTACCTGAGGAGGCGCCATTGTCTCCGCTCCCTGCTGTCTGTACCTGAGGAGGCGCCGTTGTCTCCGCTCCCTACTATCTGTACCTGTGAATTAGGAGTCAAAGCTTCCTGATCTATCTCCAGTGTGAAACCCAGTGTAATGTGATTCTATGGTGCCGTCTCCTAATGCACAGGTACACTCAGCAGTAGAGTTAATCAAACTTAGGGAAATCCTAGGTTCGATTGAACTCAAACATGCCAAAAACCTGCCGCATTAGATTGCTGATGCCTTCCTGGTCCATGTGGAAGGAGGAGAGTACCCAGCTATTACAAAGGCTGAATCCCGGAATTCCAGGCGGTACCCGGGCTGTCTCCTCCTTCCACACGGATCGGGAAGGCACCACCATTCTAATGCGGCAGGTTCGTGAATGTTTGAGTTCTATAGAACCTAGGATTTCCCGAGGTTCGATCAACTCCACTCAGCAGCGGAGACAAAAGCAGTAAGGCCAAGTTTAGATATGTCCGGCGGTGCATCGGCGTTTCCCTCCGGCGCAGGAGAAAAGCATCGGAGGGAAACGCATCATTGAACGGATCCCATTGTTTACAATGGGATCGTTCAAAATGTGCGGCAGTGAGATAGTGGCCGCCGCTTTGCCGGACTGTTCGCTCTGGCGATGCGACGCCGCACACATTATAACAAATAGAACGCCCGTACGGCTCCGGCATCTGGCGTTCAGGCGAAGAGGAGTGCCGTTGCAGCGCCGGGGGTCCTGTGAAAGCCCACCCAACAGGGCTGTGTATAATGGTGTAAAATAATAAATATATGTAATAAAACTTTTTAAAAATCAATAAAAGGGTGTCCTGTTTTTCTTTTTTGATGCATAAAACAATTTCATATAACAGGCAGGGTGGGCTGTAGCTGGCTGTAGGGTCCTACATAGGCCTGTACAGGGAACAGCTACAGTGCTGAACTACGGTGAACTGTACAGCCTGTGCAAAAGATACACATAAACAGATCTCTACCCATGTGAGCTCCCCACATTATTATATAGCCCCCCAGTGTGCTCTCCCCCTCCCATATATCCCTCCTGTGTGCTCCCCACATTATTATATAGCCCCCCAGTGTGCTCACCCCCTTCCATATATCCCTCCTGTGTGCTCCCCACATTATTATATAGCCCCCCAGTGTGCTCTCCCCCTCCCATATATCCCTCCTGTGTGCTCCCCACATTATTTTATAGCCCCCCAGTGTGCTCTCCCCCCTCCCATATATCCCTCCTATGTGCTCCCCACATTATTTTATAGCCCCCCAGTGTGCTCTCCCCCCTCCCATATATCCCTCCTGTGTGCTCCCCACATTATTATATAGCCCCCCAGTGTGCTCTCCCCCTCCCATATATCCCTCGTGCGAACTCCCCACATTATTTATAGCCCCCAGTGTGCTCTCCCCCTCCCATATAGCCCTCCTGTGAGCTACCCACATTATTTATAGCACCCAGTGTGCTCCCCACATTATTATATAGCACCTAGTGAGCTCCCCATATTATTATATAGTCCCCAAGTGTGCTCTCCCCCTCCCATATAGCCCTCCTGTGAGCTCCCCACAATAGTATATAGCCCCCCCGTGTGCTTTCCCCCTCCTATATAGCCCTCCTGTGAGCTCCCCCATTAGTATATAGTCCCCCTTTGCGCTCTTCCCCTCCCATATAGCCCTCCTGTGAGCTCCCCACATTCTTTATAGCCCCCAGTGTGCTCTACCCCTCCCATATAGCCCTCCTGTGAGCTACCCACATTATTTATAGCCCCCCAGTGTGCTCTCCCCCTCCCATATAGCCCTCCTGTGAGCTACCCACATTATTTATAGCCCCCAGTGTGCTCTCCCCCTCCCATATAGCCCTCCTGTAAGCTCCCCACATTAGTACATAGCCCCCTGTGCGCTCTTCCCCTCCCATATAGCCCTCCTGTGAGCTCCCCACAATAGTATATAGCCCCCCAGTGTGCTTTCCCCCTCCCATATAGCTCTCCTGTGAGCTTCCCCATTAGTATATAGCCCCCTGTGTGCTCTTCCCCTCCCATATAGCCCTCATCTGAGCTCCCCACAATAGTATATAGCCCCCCAGTGTGCTTTCCCTCTCCCATATAGCCCTCCTGTGAGCTACCAACATTATTATATAGCCCCCCAGTGTGCTCTTCCCCCTCCCATATAGCATAAAACAATAAACACTCACCTAGGTCCAGCGTCTGCTCTTCTCTTCCCCTCTTGTGTCTGCACTACAGTGGTCACAAGAGGCCGCTCTCCCCTTGTCCTGACGTTGGTGCTGAAACCAAAGGCAGAGAGGGGTAATAACCCTAACCCCAGGGAGAATAACCACAACCCCAGGTGGAATAACCCTAACCACAGGGGGGAATTGCAGCCACCCCTCACCTGCTATGAAGCGCTTTCTGCTCCTTAGTGTGCTTCATAGCACATTAAAAACTCAGGGAGAACAGGAACATCTTGGGTTGTCTGGTGACAGGTGGCCAGGGCATACCCGTTCATTAGTTTGACTATAGACTGCATTTGCTAGTCAAACCGTATATAGTCACGGCTCTCAGCCTGTCTGAGCGCTCTGTGGTAATGATTGAGAGTCAGAGAGACCAGTTAATAGCCTCGTTTCTTTCACCCAGCATAGTGCGCTGATAGGCATAGAGCCATGACTATTTTGGCCTGGTCACCACCAAGATGATTTTTTTTTCCTGTCACTCTCCTTGCCTCCCTCTCTACAATAAATTTATGCTTAAATTATATTCAAATAATTTTATTGGATTAAAAAACAACAACATATTTTTAAGTGTGGTGAGCATTATTGTGCATTATTATTCCCATTTACACCAATGGCCTAAGCGACAAAAATAGAAATGTGAAGGGAGCGTATTTAAGATAACCATCTAAAACACACAACCAATCTTGACAGAAATACATTTATTATTGTCAAATATTATTTTTTGTTCTAATCTTTAAACATTTTATGTCAGCTCATAAATGGCAGCCTTTCAAGGTACAGGATCTGCTTCATCTGGATCAGTGCCAGACAACTCTGAAGTTGATGGATCAGATGAGGTAAATAATTTTCCTTAGTATGGATTTTGATTTTGTAGGGCCCATCGACATATGACTCTATAGGATGTGTGCTTTAAAGGGATTGTCTGGGGAGACATTTTTTTTACATAAACTCAGACACTTACTTACCTCCCTACCTTCCATTGTCTTCAATGCTCTGCATCAGGCACATTGTTTAAATTTAAAAAGTGGACGCCTTTTCTGTTCTTTTATTCAGCATCTCAGGTATGGCCCGGGAGCTGACAGAATCCCTTTAATGCAATCACTTTAGATTTAAGTATACAAATGTAGAAATTTTAAACAATTGGCATCTCTTACATCTTTAATTTTTCTTTTATTAAATTTATAGGCAGTGTCTCCAGTAATGTTTGACATGTATTTTATTTCTATATATAATTATAATGTCATTTAATGATTCTAAAATTTTTCATAGGAAACTACTGAGGGCACCCAAATTTCAGAAGATGAAAATTCTAAACAGGCCCAAAAAAAACCCGAAAAAGACAACAAAAAAAATACTGGAAGCCAAAAAAAAAAAAAAAAAGGGGAAACAGCCAGCTTCAAAATCGTCAAAACAAAAAACTCAATCCAAGGTATATAAGTGTTCAATAGAGTTGATTGAAACTGACAAATTTTTATGTTACAAAGCCTAATGTTTTGCATTTAATTCCTTGCAGCTGTTCAGTATGCCGCCCAACATATTCCGAGAAAACATGGATACAGCTATTGCCTTGAGACTAATTTTTCTCACTACCATAGGCTGGGTTCACACACAGTATGTTTCATTCAGTATTTGGTCAGTATTTTGCAACCTCAACCAGTAGTGGATTGAAAAAAACAATACTATATACTGTGTGTGAACCCAGCCATAGGGTGAAATCCAACTTCAACATATAGAGATGTGTAGAGGGCACCCACCATCTAAATAAGATTTGAATATATGAAAAGTTTTTATGGTAAATGCCCTTTACACATATCTTGTTGTTTACCACGAATAAAACAGCCATAAATGACCTGTCGAATACTGTGACTGGATAACACTGCCATGTAAAGTCTTAAAGAGAGGTGGGAGAATATAAAAAGAAATATTTTTCTTGCTCCCTAGTGTGCCCCCCCTACAAGGTGCTGCCTTATACACCGGACTAGGGGTGCCTAGGGGTAAATACGGCACTGGTGCCAGTCAATGTATCTTCTAGATCAGTGCTTCCCAATCTTTTCCACCTCGGGGCACCCCTTGGGAAAAAAAATTAGCTCGGGGCACTCCTGCCAAAATAATTTTCTACAAAATAAGAAAACTGTCATACAGTGACTCACAGGTGACGTCTTCTTTGATCTGAGGCGTCACTTTCCCTTTTCCTCTCCATCCAGTCCAGTCCTCCATAATGATTCCTTCCATATAGGTTTCATCTTTTCAGAACCTGCGAGACAAACAATTTAGGCTCCGCAAATTTCTAGCAACTTCCTTTCCTTTCTCCCTCCTTTAGGCTCCCAAAGTAACTGCGCTGTTTGGTGTTATTTGCAGTAAAGCAAGTAGGAATGTGGGATGCCCCCTGTATGTAGGATTCCCTGCTGTGCCCCCATGAGCTAATAATGCCCCCAGAGGTGCCCCCATGAACTAATAATGCCCCCAGAGGTGCCTCCATGAGCTAATAATGCCCCTAGAGGTGCCCCCATGAGCTAATAATGCTCCCAGAGGTGCCCCCATAAACTAATAATGCCACCAGAGGTGCTTCCTATGAACTAATAATGCCCCCAGAGGTGCCCCTAAAAAAACAAACATCCTACTCACCCAATCTGCGCTGTGTGGCTGCAGGCAGCAGCTCTCATCCTCCTCTTCTGGCTCCATCTTGCGAGCCACAGGGATGGGACCTCCAGCAGGTGTGATGACGTCCCATCATCATGCCTGCCAGAGAGGTCATGTCCCGGCGTCCCATAGGCTGCTGGTATGAAGTGGCGGCAGCCTATGGGAGGGAATGCAGGAGCAGGACGCTGACAGGTCCTGCTCCTGCATTCTGCTCGCTTTAATGTTCAGCCCGCTCACTATGCGGGCAGAACATGAAAGCGATCTGTGCATCCCGAGAAGCTGCTTGGCCGCAGCTTCTCGGGATGCTTAAAGACACAGTGTCACATTTCCCACCAGGATCCCGTGGCACCCCTGGCGGGTTCTCCCGGCACCCCGGTTGGGAAACGCTGTTCTAGATGTATATCCCAGTTCAAAATTAGTACGTCAACATTAACCCCACATCTTCAATTTCTTATTAGTATTAAAAGGCATATAAGGCATATAATGTGATGGTCTGGCATCCAATTTCCACACATGATAGGCTGTATGCTCATTGTTGCTGCAGCCTGACACTCTCTGGTATATACGGTCTTTGTGTACAAAATGTCCAAACTTCAATGTAAAAATAATCTATTTTTGGTTTTATATTAACAACTAGGCCATTAGAACTAGTCAAAAAACTAGTAGAAGTTCAACCCCAAATCACAGGTGAGACTAATTTTTCTATAATGTTGATCTACACACGTCATTAATTTGTAACCACTAAATTTATATATATAATATCTAATATATATATATATATTTTTTAAAATGATGATTGTGAGACCAAAATAAAGAATTGAATATTCATGTTCTTATAGCCCTCTACCGAAATAGAGTTGACGTGTGGAGAAAAATTAACCATCGACACGCAACGCATGATATATGAGGTGGAGATTCGTAGGCCACTATGGGACCAGACCCATGCTCTGCACTCTGACATCATCGAAACGAGAAGATGCTGGGAGGCAGTGTGCAAAGAAGTCTAAAGACTTCGAAAAATATGCTGACAAAGATCGTACTACAATTGGTAAGCTTCAGATAGTAAACAGGATAGTAGTCTGTAGCCTGAAAAAATTTAAACCTGTCAGAAGAACTGTTCAACATAGACAAATACGATGTAATTTCCTAGAAGAAATTTTGTAGATACTATAGGTAAAATTTAAATAATTCTCAGATGGCGGTCACACATAATGTACCATGGCATATTTCAAACTTATGAATGAAAATACTCTGCACTAGTTTGTACTTTTCACCTACTGACGCCCCCCAGAACCCCCCCACCCCTGGACAGGGCCGGACACACATACCTCCTCCAACAGTTGGTACCGCCGCTCAGATACAGCCATCGGCTCATTTAAATGTTATTGTGCTCTTCATTACTTTGACAGCTGTTGTTACATTATTCAAATTGATTTACATTTATATTACAGTAAAAGATATAAGAAAACAATGGAGGTCTATTCGTGATCGAATTTAAAAAACTAATTACAGATGAAGAAAAAATTCCAAGCGAATCAGCTGCTACTAAAAGATCCCAGTATAAGTACTGTATATGGAGCAGCTACAATTTCTTGAACAAACTTTTAAAAAAAGGAGATTAGTGTTTGATACTATTTGATATTACAGATGATATATACAAAAACTTAAAGTGTCCCTGTCGTTATAACTTTCAATCTACATTTGCAATATACATTAAGAATTTTTTTTGGGTTATCATGCTGTAAAACAAGGCTGAACCAGAAATCGAGGGACTGTCTCCTGAAGGCAGATTTTTAGACTTGTGATCAGGGCCGATTCTAGCTTTTCTGCTGCCTGAGGCGAAAATTAAAATGGCGCCCCCCCCCCCCCCCCAACACACATGCCCAGGCTTCCTGGGTCAGAGTACAGGGCTGTAGACCCCGCTATGCAGACCATGCCCCTCCTCCACTCCTCCTCCCACCCAGTACAGGGAGCTCTTACACCAAAGCAATGCTCTTACACCAAGTTACTATTTTGAAAAACTGTGAGCTCTTACACCAAAACGCTCTTAAACCAAGTTACTCTTAAACCAAGGTACCACTGTATATATATATATATATATATATATATATATATTAGCAGTAAATATACCATATGCATAACCACACCACAGCAGTGAATATACCGCACAGATACATATACACCAGCTATGAATATAGTTCTGCACACGTTCGTATATACTATCAGTGAGTATTCCCAATGCATTACCATATACCAGTAGTGTATTCTGTACAGATACATACATAACAGCAGTGAATATACCAAATGTATGCATATAACTATATACTAGCAGTGAATATACAAAAGCATCCATACATATCGGCAATGAATCTACCGCACATATATATATATATATATATATATATATATATATATATATATATATATAAATATCAACAGTAAATATACGAAATGCATAACAATATACTAGCAATAATTATACCTAATGCATAACCATATACCGGCAGTGAATATACAAAATGCATAACCATATACAGCAGTGTACACCACACAGATACATATATACCAGCAGTGAATATACCACAAGCATACATATATAACAGCAACAAATGCATTCATATATACCAGTGATGAATATATTGTATGCATTGATATATACCACAGCAGTGAATACAACCATGTGGTACATGGTTATATTCACCAGGTGCGAATTCGTTGCACTGGCTACAGGGCACAGCTCTATGAGGTTTGCTGTACTTCTGCTGAATGCCTCAAGCAAAGAGCAGAAGGTGGCACCAGGTTTTGACACACAACCTGGATTGTCTGCCAAAATCTACTGGTGTTGCAAATCGTCACATTTGTCCATTTACACAGAAAGATTATCTGACAGATTATCTGCCAAAGATTTGAAGCCAAAGCCAGGAATGGATTTGAAAAGAGGAAAAATCTCAGTCTTTCCTTTATGACCTGATCTCTGTTTATAGTCTGTTTCTGGCTTAGGCTTCAAATCTTTGGCAGATAATCTTTCTGTATATATGGACCCTTAGGGACTGAAAAAGGTGGTCCAAGGGCAGGTAAGTATCATTTTATTTTGTTTATATTTTTTTAAACTTTCATTCTGGACTACTTCATATAGAAGATTCTTACTTTTAATAATAGGGTCAACGAGGGTTCTTGGGGTATTTTATTTCAATAAAGAGCTTTGTTAAATTGTTTTTCTTCTTACTTATTTTTGGCTTAGTAGTGGAAGCCGCCTTATAGATGGCATCCATTAGTAAGCTAGGGCTTTGTGTTAGCTATTATAAGTGCTGACACTAACCCCCATGCTTATTACCCCGGTACCTACTGTCACCAGGGGTACTGGCAGGGCCGGTTTTAGGCTAAGTGAGGCCCTGGGCAAAATTAAAAATGGGGCCCCAATTAAATGTACCATGTTTGCTGTAGATTGGATGCAGTGTTTCATCATTCATTTTCATAGCTTAGTTCTGGCCCTGCATTCTGAATATCTGCTGCAGAAATGTAGTGACCGCCATGTTTAACTAATTAACTGCCAGTAAAAATAATAAAGAGCATCTGCTTACCTGCCTGCGCACCCTCGCCACGCTCCTCCATGAGTCTCTGGGTCTCTGCACTCAGCCACTCAATGTGCTGTCCCGCTGCAGCCTGTGATTGGTTGAGCGGCTATCAGTGAGCAGGGACCCAGAGACTCCTCAAACAGGAGCATGGACAGGTAAAAGCAGACAGGTAAGCATGAGCAGGTAATCATGGGCTGGTTATTATTTTTACTGGCATCTAATTAGTTAAACATGGCCATCACTACATTCCCATAGTAGAATGAATATCCTATGTAAGAATCCCGGGCCATTGACTATAATGATACTGATTATTGCAGCGGATTTGCTGAGAAACTTGCAGCATGAAAAGCACAAGGGTACATGCACACGTACTGACTCACAGCGGAAATCTCGCTGCGAGTTTGGCAGCAAGATCTGCTATTAGTTAATATCCTGCCAGGTCCTGTGCACACATACTCGCAGCGGTAGTATGTAATGCAGCTGCCCCCTTAACCCCTTCCTCCGCTGTGTATATACATTACCTCTCTCCTGCACAGGGGGTCAGTACGCCGGGACCCTGTGCAGGAGAGAGGTAATGTATACAGAGAGCGGGAGCTGGGTGGGAACGGAGGAAGGGGTTAAGGGGGTGGCTGCATTACATACTCGCAGCAGTCATTCAAGGGGTTATCCAGCGCTACAAAAACATGGCCACTTTTCCCCCTACTCTTGTCTCCAGGTCAGGTGTGGTTTGCAATTAAGCTCCATTTACTTCAATGGAACTGAGTTTCAAAACCCCACCCAATCTGGAGACAACAGTAGGGGGAAAGTGGGTTATAAGTTATAAGTGGGTGAAGCACACAGTAGTGCACTTCACTCCCTGGCTGATTCACTCACTCCACAGACTAGAAATCAGACCTTGCACTGCGCACATCACCCGCTTATAAGTGGTGATCCCCATAGGTCTCTGAATGACATGTCACAAGATATGACAAATGACAGCACCGCTTTAATACCTCAATATATTATGAATATAATACAATACACCTTATACAGTGTGTGTGTATATATATATATATATATATATATATATATATATATATAGCCACTTCTTATAATGCTTATATATATATATATATATATATATATATATAACCACTTCTTATAATACTTATATATATATATATATATATATATATAATATATATATATATATATATATATATATATATATGCCACTTCTTATAATACTTATGTATTGAGGCACTTTATATTTACTCCATATTGAGGTGTTACTAGCCAGGTGCACTACATTGTATTATATCCACTACGCATTGTGATGTTTACTTGTACATGAGAACACAGACATACACAGTCTCAGGCTATGTTCACACAACGTATGTTTTGTATCAATCACGGCTGTTGTTGCAATTTGCAACAATGGCCGTGATTTATACAAAATGCACGTTCTATTGAAATTAATGGAATCTTGGCCGAAGTGTATACACATAGTACATATATATACATACACATGGTATACACTCAAGCCAAGGTTACATCTGGCCACACTAAAAAGCGTCATGTTCGTTTTTTGTGTCCACTATTCATTGAATAGTGGCCACAGAGAAGCTGTCAGTTCACACAATGGAGCGTCTGGCTTCAGCCACACACTCCATTGTGAGCATTGGTGTATTCGGATGCAGGCGCACACTGTGTGCGCTTACATCCGGATTCACCAGAAGTGAAGATCATTCGGCCTGTACTGCTGTAGCATCCAGGATGATCTTCAGTAACACCGGCGATTCGACCGGGTCACAGAACGGCCGGTGTTATACTTAGTGTAAACCTGGCCTCACACATACAATCTCACACATATTTAAACACACATTATTATGCATAAATATCCAGTACACACACAGACACACACCATACACACTGAATATACATTATATATTAGTACACCCCCAAACACATGATATAACCGTACACACCCCCATACACATTATATAACAGTACGACCCCCCCAAACATGATATAACTGTACACACACACCCCCATACACATTATATAACAGTACGACCCCCCCAAACATGATATATAATGTGTATGGGGGTGTGTGTGTACAGTTATATCATGTTTGGGGGGGTCGTACTGTTATATAATGTGTATGGGGGTGTGTGTACAGTTATATCATGTTTGGGGGGGTCGTACTGTTATATAATGTGTATGGGGGTGTGTGTGTACAGTTATATCATGTTTGGGGGGGTCGTACTGTTATATAATGTGTATGGGTATACACATTATATAACAGTATGACCCCCCAAACATGACATAACTGTACACACACACCCATACACATTATATAACAGTACGACCCCCCCAAACATGATATAACTGTACACACACACACCCCCCCATACACATTATATAACAGTATGACCCCCCAAACATGACATAACTGTACACACACACACCCATACACATTATATAACAGTACGACCCCCCAAACATGATATAACTGTACACACACACCCCCATACACATTATATAACAGTACGACCCCCCCAAACATGATATAACTGTACACACACACCCATACACATTATATAACAGTACGACCCCCCCAAACATGATATAACTGTACACACACACCCATAGACATTATATAGTACACACATATACACTCTCACATATATCTAAAAACACATTATGCATATGTAAACCTCCAGTACACACACATGCACACCTACACATTGACTATACATTATATAAGAATACACCCCCCATACACATTATAGAACAGTACAACCCCCCTACACATTATATAGCAGTACACCCATACACTATATACACTATATACACATATACTTACATTAGTAGTTGGTAGGTAATAATTCAGCAGCTGATGACAGGGCCGGACTGGGAGCCTCATGCTGCTGCTGGTTTCTTCCTCCTCTTTCCTGTTGTCCCGACTGCCAGCAGTGTAACATTACACCAGCTGCAGCAGCAGGACAGGAAGCCTGGTGTGTACGGGACCTTGGGAAGGAGAAGGAGGGGGAGGGGAGGTGTCGGCTCCAGCAGCAGGACAGGACCCTCAGTGTAAGGAACCTCAGGGAAGGGGGAGGGGGAGTGTGGGCTCCAGCAGCAGCAGCTCCTCAGTGCAGGGGACCTCAGGGAAGGAGGCGGGGGAGGGGGGTGTCGCTCCAGCAGCCGCTCTGTCAGCCTGTGCTTAGAGCAGAGCTTCCTCTGCCCTGGTGCAGGCTGCTGCCGTGTATTCCTGAATCTGACACCCAGGAATCACGGCAGCTGCAGGGGGCCCCCTGGGGGATGGGGGCCCTGGGCAACTGCCTTGTTTGCCCCCCCCTAACGCCGGCCCTGGGTACTGGGAAGAATCAGATACTGTCTGGCCTGGAACGCCAGAAAATGATGATCCAGGACTAGGCAGCAACAGGCTGGCGTTATCAAGCTGGCAATGACCAAAATAAATGGTGCTTGTCTCTCTGATAGTGTCAGGCTGCTGCTGCTTGGTTTTGTATCTGTCTGGTTATGGAAAATAGGGGAGACCCCATCCATTAGTTTATTAAATAAATAAAATGCGTCGGGTCCCCCTCATTTTCCATAACCAGCCAGATACAGCCAAGCTGCAGCAGCCTGACAGGAAGGCAGGGGCCATTTATTTTCGGACACTGCTACCCTGATAGTGTCAGGATGCTGTTGGCTGGTTCTGTATCTGACTGGTTATGGAAAATGAAGGGGCGAAAGCATGCATTAGTTTATTAAATAAATAAAAAAAATACATAGGGTCCCCCTCATTTTCCATAACCAGCCAGATAGAAAATCAAGCAGCAGCAACCTGACGCTACCAGGGTGGCAGGGGCCATTTATTTTGGCCATTGTCACCATGATAGTGTCAGGCTACTGTTGCTTGGTTCTGTATCTGACTGGTTATAGAAAATAAGGGGGCCCATGCATTAGTTTATTAAATAAATAAATAAATGAAAAAAAATGTGTGGGGTCCCCCTCATTTTCCATAACCAGCCAGATACAAAACCAAGCAACAGCAGCCTGACGCTACCAGGGTGGCAGGGGCCATTTATTTTGGCCACTGCCAGCCTAATAACGCCAGCCTGCTGCCGCCCAGTCCAGGAGCGCCATTTTCTGGTGCTCCAGGCCTGACGGTATCTGGCTCTTCCCGATACCCCTGGTGGTGGTGGGTACCGGGGTAATAAGCGTGGGGAGTTAGTGTTAGCCCTTCTACGGGCTAACACTAAGCCCGGCTTAATAATGGATGCCATCTATTAGATGGCTTCCACTACCAAGCCAAAAATAGGTAAGAAAAAAAACACCAATTTTAAAAGGTTCTTTATTGAAATAAAACTCCCCCGAGACCCCTCATTGACCCTTTTATTAAATCAAAAATGTAAAAATCTTTTTTCCGAAGTAGTTCTGTCTCTACCTGTAAAAAAAAAAAAAAACGTGAATGAGCTGCAAACAAAGACCCTGGCTGTTGTCATTATGAGGAGGTCTCTGCAGAGGCCCTGACCCCTGAATGCAGAGACTCCCTAATAATGAAAATAGACTGCCAACCCGGAAAAAAAAACTAACAGGTCCCCCCACCGCCGCAACCCGCACCTCCGCAAGCCGCCCGCCACCCATCCAACCCCCCTACCACCCCAGGAACTTACCACAGCACAGGGAAACCGCTCTTCCTCAGATGAAGACCGGAACTGCACTCCTACTTCCTGGACAGGTGACGTGACCTCAGTGCGTAGCGCCGCGGCGGACGGCCGTGGCGCACGCACGCATGTACGTACCCAACCAATCAGGAAGAAGGCTGGGTGACGTCAGATGCAGGGACGCCGGTGAGCGTGGGCGGCGCGAGCCGCGCGACGAGTGGTGAGGCCGTGGCTGCGGCTGTCATTTTAGCCAAGTTAAACTTAGCTATAATGACAGCGGCGGGGGAAATCTTGCCGCCTCCTGAAGGGGTGCACAATCTGCCGCCTGAGGCGGAATACTCATTCCGCCTCATGGCAGAAGCGGCCCTGCTTGTGATGTTTGCTAGCAGGCATTAATAATGATAAATGGGGTGCGGGAGGAGGCCACGTCTCTTGCTTGCCTTGTCACGCCTCCCAAGATCCGCCAGCCCACCAATCGGGCAAGGGAGCATATGGCTGGCGTACGCCAGGGAGAAGGGGCGAATCAGCACCTTCTCCCTGGTGTACGCCTCGGGCAGACGTATCATAAATGACCCCCATGAAGTCTGACCAGTACAGAGAATGAATCTCCCAGCACTCAAATGTATATCTTGCACTTAGTTTTTATAGAGTTGCACACAACAAACAGGATGCGTTCCAGCGTGGTCTGCTTTTATCAACTGCCATAATATTTAGCCAGTTGAGAAAGGCGGACCAGGCCAAAATGCGTCCGGTTTGTTGTGTGCACCTCCATGTTACATAAACACTACGTGCAAGATATAAGGGTGAGTGCTGGGAAATTCATTTTATACTATTACTATTAAGAATGTTAAACGATCTCAGAAGTGCTACCAATTTTTTTACATTGTCAAATTGAGCCATCAATCAATCACATGAATGCAGCCTCTGTGAGTGCTCAGATGACCTGGGAAACAAAGGACTTCCTGTATTGGTTTTTTTTTTTTTTTTTTAAATCAAAAATCATGAATTGCTAATTTTTTTCAATGATAACTTGATAAAAAATTAAAAAAATTTACGTTGTAAACTCGATGTATATTTGTCAGGATGGTATCTTTGCAGAGCATTATGCGCCCCTCGGCTCGTGCTGTGCGGCCAAGAAGGCGCTGATATTCTTGTCTTCTGTTTCTGTATTTTTGTTTGCAATGTGTGAACACTGGTTTATATGTTGGGAGACACACCCGACTTCACCTGCTGAGTTCTGTCTGGCCATGTCTGGGTTAATCTGTGTTTTGGTTCTGCTGTGACTGACAGGTCTTCCTGCCAGTGGATCTGTTTTGTTCTCAGGTGTCTGTGCTTGGAGTTCAGGGGGATGGTCCAATTATGTTCTTGATGAGAACCCTGGCCTCCTACTATATAACTACCTCAGTCTCTGCACTCATTGCTGGTTATTGACTTAGTCTCTGCCTGCTTGTGGATTCTGATTCTTTGCATCTCCTGACTACTGCTTTGTATCTCTGGCCTCCCTTGCTTGCTGCCTGCCCCTGATCATATTGCCTGTTTTCTGATTTCGCCTTTGGATCCTGATTTTGTACTTTTGCTGCCCGACTGTTGTGACCCGGATTGTGGACTTTTCTTCATTGTGTTTGTCTGTCTGTTTTGTATTTGTGTCCCACCTAGCCAGTGCAGGGACTGCCGCCCAGTTGCTCGCCGCCATCTTAGGGCGGATAGTGGCAAGTAGGTAGAGGACAGTGGGTGGGGCTGAGCTTAGGGCTCACTGTCTTGTCCTGCTGTCTGGTTCCTAACAGAATAACCAGCCATACTTTTTTTTTTTTCTCTCCACCTGGCTATGGACCCCATGGAAGCTCTGGTTGGGCAAATGCAAAGTCTCAACCAGCTTGTTCTGGACCTTACGCAACGGGTGCAGCAGGTAGAGTCTTTCCTGGGCCAAAATGCCATGCTATCTGCTGCTGCTCCCCCAGAACCTCCAGTGCAGCTTCCTGATAGGTTCAAAGGCGAGAGAAGGGCCTTTCAAATCTTCAGAGAGGGATGTAAGTTGTTTTTTAGACTTTGTCCCCGGTCCTCTGGGGATGAGAGCCAGAGAGTGGGCATTATTATGTCACTCTTGCAAGGACCTCCACAGGAGTGGGCCTTTTCTTTGCCTCCAGATGCCACTGAATTGTCTTCTGTGGATCAGTTTTTCTCGGCATTGGAACTACTGTATGATGACCCTGACAGGGCAGCAGCAGCTGAGAGACAGTTGACAGTTTTGAGACAGGGCAAACGACCGGTGGAGGAGTATTGTGCAGAGTTCCGCCAGTGGTGCGTTCCATCTGGGTGGAATGATCCTGCGCTTAGATGCAAATTTAAGCAGGGGTTATCTGATGGCATTAAGGATGCCTGGACAGGACATCCAGATCCTTCCACCCTAATGGTGCGTTCACACCTACAGGATCTGCAGCTGATTTTCTGCAGCAGATTTCAGTTAAATAACTGAACACAACATCAGATTTGATGCTGTGTTCAGTTATTTAACTGAAATCTGCTGCAGAAAATCAGCTGCAGATCCTGTAAGTGTGAACGCACCCTAAGGCTGGGTTCACACTACGTATATTTGAGGCTGTATATTTGAGGCTGTATAGCAACCAAAACCAGGAGTGGATTGAAAACACAGAAAGGCTCTGTTCACACAATGTTGTAACTGAGTGGATGGCTGTCATTTAATGGCAAATATGTGCTGTTATTTTAAAACAATGGCTGTTATATTGAAATAATGGCCGTTATTTACCGTTATATGGCGGCCATCCACTCAATTTCACCATTATGTGAACAGATCCTTTCTGTGTTTTCAATCCACTCCTGGTTTTGGTTGCAATATGAGGACCAAATACAGCCTCAAATTTACATAGTGTGAACCCAGCCTTATAAAACAGGCCATGAATTTGGCTATTCGCATAGACCGTAGGCTCCGTGACAGACATAGGGAGAAAGTAGGCTCTGACCCTTCTAAGACCTCTGTCCCCTGCTCTGTCAAAAACTCTGTTGATATCCCTGATATTCATGAGGACGAGGCCATGCAGCTGGGACTATTGGACGCCAGGACCAGGCGAGAACACCGGAGACACAACGGTCTGTGCTATTACTGTGGTGACAGTGGCCATTACATCAGTTTCTGCCACAAGCGTCCCAAGCGGCAAGCTAACCGGCTCCCGGATCAGCGGCGTCCAGGTGACTCCCAGGAAGGTCACTTGGGCGCACAGGTACCCTCATGTGAAATTAATATTTCAAGTCCTACTGTAACTGATTTGCCCATATCTGATGTGAATTTATCATGTTCTTCTGCTCGTCCTGTCAGTAAACCTGTTCTACATGCCATGGACTCTTCTTCTGATGAATGGGAGTCAGATGGCAATCTTCTAAGTGAAGTTGAGTCCTGTGAGGGTCCTGAGGCCCCTCGTAAAAAGGGGGGGTACTGTCAGGATGGTATCTTTGCAGAGCATTATGCGCCCCTCGGCTCGTGCTGTGCGGCCGAGAAGGCGCTGATATTCTTGTCTTCTGTTTCTGTGTTTTTGTTTGCAATGTGTGAACACTGGTTTATATGTTGGGAGACACACCCGACTTCACCTGCTGAGTTCTGTCTGGCCATGTCTGGGTTAATCTGTGTTTTGGTTCTGCTGTGACTGACAGGTCTTCCTGCCAGTGGATCTGTTTTGTTCTCAGGTGTCTGTGCTTGGAGTTCAGGGGGATGGTCCAATTATGTTCTTGATGAGAACCCTGGCCTCCTACTATATAACTACCTCAGTCTCTGCACTCATTGCTGGTTATTGACTTAGTCTCTGCCTGCTTGTGGATTCTGATTCTTTGCATCTCCTGACTACTGCTTTGTATCTCTGGCCTCCCTTGCTTGCTGCCTGCCCCTGATCATATTGCCTGTTTTCTGATTTCGCCTTTGGATCCTGATTTTGTACTTTTGCTGCCCGACTGTTGTGACCCGGATTGTGGACTTTTCTGCATTGTGTTTGTCTGTCTGTTTTGTATTTGTGTCCCACCTAGCCAGTGCAGGGACTGCCGCCCAGTTGCTCGCCGCCATCTTAGGGCGGATAGTGGCAAGTAGGTAGAGGACAGTGGGCGGGGCTGAGCTTAGGGCTCACTGTCTTGTCTTGTCCTGCTGTCTGGTTCCTAACAATATTACATGTCATGTTGATTTAGATTTTGAAATTTTGAGTGACAGATACACTTTAACTAAAGTTGGAAAACCACCTTATTATTTTTTTATTTTTTTTAAATATTATATATCTTTTATGGTAGGATGGACTCCAACGTTCGTCCGCCATCAAGACTTGAGAACGTACCGGAAGAAGCTACAATTGATTTGCCAGAAAATCCGTTGACGGGAACCCTGGCTGTAGCAATCCTACATCCGAAACATCCAATTTTGTCCAGCCTACTCCACGCCTACACTGTATTTCTTCCCGACCCATTCGACGAGGCAGGCGTGGTGACGAAACAGAAGAGATGCTCCTGTCAATGCAACAATTGCAGGAAAGAATGGACCGAGATAAAGAGCATGAATTAGAGGAGAGAAGGAATTTGGAGCAATGTTTTTTGAGGAGCTAGGTGACTCGGACGCTTTATTTTGCTGAAGCCTCATCCCGTATTTAAAAGAAATGCCACCCAACCAGAGAATAATGGGCAAAATCTAATTAATGGGCGTTATTTCTGCTTATTTATATCGGAATTTGCCTGTAAATATTGTCGGCGGTATGGATACAACAACAATTCTCAGGTCCCATTCTCTGAGGTCCTGAGAGAGGCAATTATGCCAGTTGACCATACAGAATCTCCACAAATAATCCAACAAATACCTATGTCAGGGGTGAATATTATTCCTGCTTTGCAGCAGCATGGCCATGTTTACAGAAGCAAGTGAAAATCCTAGTTATATTTCTACATTAAAAGCATCTAGTTTTTGCAAGACTAGCTGCGGATCCCTGCCCTGTGCACTCAATGGCAGACAAACTCACAAGAGGGATGGACACAGGGGGTAACGGTGGACTGTGGACAAACTCGCAGCGGGATGTCCATCCCTCTTGTGAGTTTGTCTGCCATTGAGTGCACAGGGCAGGGATCCGCAGCGAGCCTCGCAGCAATTTCACAGCGAGGAACTTGCTGCGGATCCGACCAGTGTGTTTTTACCCTCACATGTAAAACTTTGTTATTTAAAAGTTATTTAAAGATTTGTATAAAAAAAAAAAAAAAAAGAAAACATTTTCAAAAAGTTTATTTTGAGTATTTTACATTAACAAATTATGTATTAACAAAGAAAAACGTTCGGTTTCATCATATAACTATATATCAAATGGAAATTATACCATAGTGTCCTGCCAATTTAATTTCCCATAATCAGTTAAGAAGTAATCTGCAAAACAGTCTCTAACTGCTAGTGTTGAAATTTGTGCGGAAGGCAAGTTTTGAGACATCTCTCAAGTTTGCAACAAGGTAGTCTTCTGGCACATTAGTGGGCTCCTTTATTCTAACAAAATTGTGCAGAACCACACATGCCTTGACAACTTTATCGACTGTTTCAACATCAAGTTGAATGGCTTTGGTAAGAATTCTCAATTTTCCGGTTAATATTCCAAATGCACACTCGACTAGTCAACGAGCCCTTGTCAAGCGGCAATTGAAATTTTTTTTTTTTTTTTTTGTGATTTAAAGATCTTTTGGAGTAGAGCTTTAGTAAATTTTCACACATGGTAAAGGCCTCGTCTCCTACCAAAACAAAAGGGAGTTTTGGTTCCTCTGTACCTGGCAATGCTTCTGGATTTGGTAAGTCAAAATTGCCAGAATAAATTCTTTTGCCCATTTCTGAGTCTCGAAACACACCCGAGTCATTGTTTCTCCCATACCCACCTATGTCCACACAAATAAATCTGTAATCTGCATCAACTATTGCCATTAATATTATCGAGAAGAATTTTTTATAGTTAAAAAACTCTGATCCTGTACAGGGTGGTTTCTGTATTCTTATGTGCTTTCCATCAACAGCGCCAATGCAATTTGGAAACTGAGTTGTTTCATAAATTCTTTTTGAAACGCGAATCCATAAGTCGTTATTTGGCTCTGGAAGGTATTCCGGTTGAAGTATCTCCCACAGAACTTGACATGTTTCCCTTACAATGAGTGATATTGTGCTCTTGGCTATTCTGAAACTATACTTCAGGGATGCATATGATTCACCTGTTGCCAGAAACCTAGCATAGGATAAAATAATTTTGAGAAAAAAAGAAAAATAAAAAATGCATAATTAGTATATTTTTAAATTGACCACAAACATTAATTAAAATACATTACGACCTGGTCAATAGTCCTATAAATTGGATCACAGAACAATGCGAAAGGTAAGTACGCTCTACCTAAGGTGATCAGCAATATTATACTGCTAGCATGGATATATAAGCATATTCGTGTTGTCAATTTGTCTTTAAAGTGTAACTAAATTTTTAAAAAAATTTTGATGTATCATAGGGACATATCAGAATTATGTATTGATTGTGGTACAGGTACTGAGACTTCCACCAATCGCTACAATGAAGGGGCATCTGCGCACAGTATCATGCCCCGCCCCTTCATCTCTGCTACAGGATAAGGAATTGAGTACCCCGCTGAGCAGAATGCTCAATTCCTTTCCCTGTAGCAGAGATGAAGGGGCAGGGCGTGATACTGTGCGCAGATGCCCCTTCATTGTAGCGATTGGTGGAAGTCTCAGTATCTGCACCACGACTGATAAACACTTCTCATATGTTGCTACGATACGTCAAAATTTTTAAAAATTGTAGTTACACTTTGAGTCCATTTAACTTCAAGGCTAATTGTCATTTCAATGTCATTTTTTAGAAATCAATAGTTGAATCGATTTTAAGAAACATTGTTAGCTTTTATTAAAGGGATTGTCGAGCGATAAACTTTTTCTTTAAAACCAACTGGTGTTAGAATTTCATATTGATTTGTAATTTACTTCTATAAAAACAATTGAAAGTTTTCCCATATTTATCAGCTGCTGTATGCCCTGCATGAAATGTTGTTTTCTTTTCATTCTGACACAGTGCTCTCTGCTAACATTTCTGGCCGAGACAGGAACTGTTCAGAGCCAGGGCCGTCTTACCCATTGGGCATGGTAGGCGGCTGCCCGGGGGCCCTTGCGTCCTAAGGGGCCCCTGCCCGCTGTGACAGTGGGCAGGGGCCCCCTAGGACGCAAGGGTCCCCAGGCAGCCGCCTACCATGCCCAATGGGTAAGACGGCCCTGCGCTCCCCCCTTCTCCTTCTCTTGCGACCGCAAGTACTTTCTTGCTTGTGGTCGCAAGAGGAAATCCAGCCCCGGCTGATGCGTTGCTCCCTGGGGGATTCTCCGGGAGCGCACGCATCAGGAACCTCAGTGCGCGTCGCTGGGGCTTCCTGTACCGGAAGTCCCGGCCTGGGCGCACACTGAGCTTCCGGATGTGTGCGCTCCTGGAGAATCCCCCAGGGAGCAACGCATCAGCCGGGGGCAGAAGAGGAGAAGAAGCAGCGACGGGGGAGCGCTGGTAGGTGAGTTGGGTGTTTGTTTTTTTATCTGCTGTGCAGGGGGGAGCCATCTATAAGGGAGGAATACGGGGAAGCCATCTATAGGGGGGGGATACAGGGGGGAGCCATCTATAAGGGGGGAATACGGGGGAGCCATCTATAGGGGGGAATACAGGGGGGAGCCATCTGTAAGGGGGGAAAATGGGGGAGCCATCTATAAAGGGGGAATACGGGGGAGCCATCTATAAGGGGGGATACAGGGGGGAGCCATTTATAGGGGGAATACAGGGGGGAGCCATCTATAGGGGGGGATACAGGGGGGAGCCATCTATAGGGGGAAATACAGGGGGGAGCCATCTATATGGGGGATACACGGGGAGCTATCTATAGGATGGATACAGGGGGGAGCCATCTATAAGGGGGTAATACAGAGGGAGCCATCTATAAGGGGGTAATACAGGGGGAGCCATCTATACGGGGGGGATACAGGGGGAGCCATCTATAAGGGGGGGGATACCGGGGGGAGCCATCTATAAGGGGGGGAGCCATCTATAAGGCGGTAATACAGGGGGAGCTATCTATAAGGGGCCAATACAGATGTGCAGTGTGTAGAGAGATGAGGATGGTGACAGAGTGTGGAGCCTAATATGTCTGTCTGGCAGATTCTGTGGATTCGTTGCTCGGAGAAGTTCTCATAACGGCACAGGGCAAATGGAAAAGAAGATGAAAAGGGAAGAACTCCGATCAGAGAAGACGTCCCATGTGAGTCACTTGATGTATCTGCACTGTAATGTATATGGTGTACAGAACCTGTGTAGAGCTGGGTACCTCTATATGACTGGATGAGGTGATAGTGATCTGTGTACAGTGGATTAGTCAGTAGCAGCGGTGGTGTTAGTCAGTATGCAGTGGTAATATTTGTTGCTTGTTATCTGGCATATATATAGAGAAGGGCAAAACAACATGTCTCATATAGACAGAGGAGCAACAACATGACTATTATATTATATATGAACCATGTTGTTTCCCAGGGAAACAACATGGTTCATATATAATATAATAGTCATGTTGTTGCCCCTCTGTATATATGAGACATGTTCTTTTGCCCTTTTCTATATATAAGCCATGTTGTTTCCCTGTATATTGTATTATACAGTTTACATACAGGGAGACAACATGGTTCTCATATATAATAGTCATGTTGTTGCCCCTCTGTATGTATGAGACATGTTGCACTGGTGTGACAATAAACCCTGCAGATTGCTGTTGGAAGTGCTGTCTCCATTGCGTTTTTTGGATACTTTGAAGCCAACCTGGTCTGGTTTGGTGCGGCACGCACGGTTATTTTTTGTTTTTGCGCTGCTGAAAGACTGTGTTGTGAATTAAAGTTTATGTTAACAATAATTTGTATTTTTTATTGTACGTAATTGTACTGGCTAGGGGCGGGATTGCAAAGATGGGGGGGTTTTGATGGTGGCTGCGGGGGGTGGGGCCCAATTCGCACCTCTGCCCAGAGGCCCAAAATGCTGTTAAGACGGCCCCGTTCAGAGCAGGAGAAAGTTTCTATGGGGATTCATAGAAAACCAAGACAGAGTTCCTGTCTCAGCCAGAGATGTCAGCAGAGAGCACTGTGTCAAACTGGAAATAAACCAAGATTTCCTGCAGGACATACAGCAGCTAATAAGTATGGGAAGACTTTAGTTTTTTTCATAGAAGTAAATTACTAATCTATTTAACTGTCTAACACCAGTTGATTTGAAATAAAAAGATTTTGGCTGGAGTACCCCTTTAAGCTAAAGAGTTTCCTTCTGTAAAGAAAAAGCATTATCCCAACTGCCCCCTCACTTAGAAACAGGATTTCTCTGTCTATTATCCTCTATAGAGATAGGCGTAGCAGTGAGTGAGCACAGAGAGAAGAGAAATATGAGCCCCACACACTAAATCCTGTAATCTTCTCTCACCAAGCTCCTAGACAAGAACTGACCTTTTTGACCTGTGAATCCACATTTTAAGTGCCCAGACAATGTACAAACAAAAACTGGCTTTGTCATCTTTCTGCTTTATTATCCCCCTTGGCCCCTCACCCCTCTATAGGAGATAATCGAAACAACAAAACCCGTCTTCAATTGCTTCGCTGTAATGAAGACGGATTTGCCTGATAATGCAGATAAGGAGGGGGGGGGAGGTTGGGTATTTTAGTCAGACATGTCAGTTATTTGCGGCCACGTACAGGATCCCAGCCGGAGCATATGTGTGTACGCTACGGCCAAGATCCCATAGAAGACCAGGCAATGTTCCACAATGCATTAATCAAGGCCGTTGTTGCCGTACTATTATGTAGTGTGAACATAGTCTTAAATTGTAAATTTACATTTAGAACACTTAAAAAAAAAAATATATATATATATATATAGTGGATTTACAGAGATTTACAATGATAAAAACATTACCTGATTGTAAACATAAGCCTTTCTGCTGCTGGAATACTTCGCCGGAAACGACAGGGCTTTCGAGAGATTCTTGGTGCAACAAGCTCCAATAACGCATCAAAGGAATCAATAGTCATCCGCATGTAATTATAGAACTTATCAGGAAAGCGACGCAGTTCGGGATATAAAGTAGAAAAGCTTTCCAGCTGTGGATTCCTTCTGAATATTGGATGGACCCAATATCTGCGCTGACCAGTTCTCCTTTGCAATAGCCGTTGGCGCATGGCCAATCTGATTCACAAAAACTGGAAAATATAGGAACTACGGCGTCATGGGATCATGCTCAGTGATGGCCACATGGTGCCTAGTCTGGGATGAAATGACTTTTCAACATACAACCTCAAGAAGAACACTCCCACTTCATTAGCATGAACAACCCTGCTTTGTCTTTAGAGATATTCCACCCAATGCAGTTTAAAAAAAAAATTGCAAAAACAGCCCCGTTGTAATCACTGTGTCCCCATGAGTTTTTTGACACCATTCCTGCATGCTTCTGTTCTCCATATAAAAGTTTTTAAACATATGTCCTACTTTTCAATATGGCATTCAAGTCAGCTGACTTGCAGGGTCTTTGATGTATTCAGCCAGGTTTGCCCTGCTGGGGACACCTGACACCTTTACTGTCCTGTGTCTCTGCAATGAGCTGGGTTGGCAGCAGTTTGTTTAGAACACAGCCCACAACAGAGATGGAACCATGGGAGGTCCTGGAGCCTCAGGTGGGCATCTGAGTGATGTGATGTATTGCTGTTCCAGGGTGGCTAAAAAAATCTCATACTGTACGTTAAAACCAACCACTGAATAACATACATGCAGGGGTGTGGTACCATGTACACACTGGAAACCCCATTTGCATTACTTTATGTAGAGCAGTAGAGCAGTGTAAGCGGCTGGGCCTCACACTTGGCTCCTCGCACTGCCAGAGCGCCTGGCTGGCCCACTGACTAGGCCAACGCCGTCAATATCGACAGGCCCGGCCGGTTGCTATGGGCGCCCGGATGGCATCCCTAGCAACCTGCCCCTGGCTAAGCAGCACAGCTGAATGTCATTAAATGTTACTAACTGGTGGCCGAACCCGCCAGTCAGCTTGTACTGTTGTCCTGGGGCTGGAGTCTTAGCCAAAATCACGCCTGGTGCTGGGACTCCAGGCCCTGTTTAGTATCCTACCCTATCTGTGGTTCCTTGCCTCAGAAAAAGTCAAGTTATCCAGCGTTCCTTGACCTAGCACTTCATCCTGACTTTGTACTCATGATTAGATGACTTTTGCCTTGTACCACGACCATTGTACCGCAACCTTGGATCTCAAATTTGCACTTTGTATGAGCGGCTGTTACCGACTTGAATCTCTGAATAACCTTTTATTGTGTTTGTACATCTGTCTCTGTTTTTTTATAAAAGTCGTATCAGGTTAGGGAACGTCAAAATGTTGTCCACTGTCATTTAGGGCTGAGAAGGCAAGTAGGCAGGGACAGCTGTGGTGGATGCCAGTTCTAGGGCTGTGCTTGTCTGTTGTCTTCCTTGAGCCCTAATTCACCAGTAGCTTCACATATAACGGAATCGCAGCTGATTTCACATGGCAAGTTCACAGCAAAATCTTCTGAGATTCCCATTTGGTCATTTTAAATGGGATTTTAAGGTCCTCATGATGCTGCGAGTATAGTGGCAGCCCCCTTACACCCTTACTCAGTAGCCCTACAGCTTGTTGTGAGGCTCCAGATGTATGGACATCCTGTGCAGCCAGTCAGTGCGTTGTGGTGGGAATGCGCACTTATTGGCTGAGCGTGATGTCAGGAAGCATGGAGGTACAGAGCAAGCCGAAACGCGTACCGGTTAAGGGTATGTTCACATCTCGTTTTTGTCTGCACGTCAGGCTACACGTCATAAACCAGTGAAAAAAGGATGCTGCCATGCAGCCCGATGTGCAGCCGACGGCCAGATGACGGCCACATTGACAGGACGGAGTCATTATGTGACTGTGTTCTGCTCATTTGTGGGACGTATAGTGCTTTTGTGCAGGACTCAAAAGTGTAGTCGACCACGCTTTTGAGTCCTGCACAAAAGCACTATACGTCCCGCAAATGAGCAGAACACAGTCACATAATGACTCCGTCCTGTCAATGTGGCCGTCATCTGGCCGTCGGCCGCACATCGGGCTGCATGGCAGCATCCTTTTTTCACTGATTTATGACGTGTACCCCGACGTGCAGGCAAAAATGAGATGTGAACATACCCTAAAAAGGGAGCTGCCACTATACTATACTGCAAGTACCTTAAAATCACATTGAAAATGACAGGAAAACCTATAGGGAAAAGAAATGGCAACTGATGAGAGCAAATTGTGGCAACTGATGACAACTGATGGCAACTGATGGAAAAAAGGATGGAAAAAAGGATAGAAAAACTGATGACAATTGATGCATTTTTGGCATCAGTTGGGGTCAGTTTTTAGATAAAAACGGCAACTAATGCAAACTTATATATGTAAACCCAGTCTTAACACCTCCAGTAAGGTTTTCAATCACCAAATTCAAAATAGAAATAATTTAGAAAAATGACAGGTACAGGTGCTTTATAGATTGGCATAGGGATCCTTGCCTCACCAGCTGTTGCAAAACTACAACTCCCATCATACATAGACAGTCAAAGCTAAAGCTTTGGCTGTCCAGACATGATGGGAGTTGTAGTTCTGCAACAGCTGGAGAGCCAAGCTTCCCTACCCCTGCAGATACTAGGTAAGGTTTATATAAATGTGATATATATTTGGATAGGGCAGTTATTAAGGGGTTAAGTATGGAATAATGTACAGCCAGACCCTTAAATAGACATTGGACACCAACTCTCTTGTGTGCCCCCCCCATCCCAGACAAGTGTCACCCTGTACCCCCCTGTCCCCTTCCCCAGACTGTGCACCCCTGATTGTCCTCCCCTTCCCACACACCTGTATCTTCTTTCTTCCTCCTCCATAGTGCAGTGTACATACAGGACCTGCGGTGACATCATAGTCACATATCAAGGTCCTTCACCATCTCTTTACTGTACTGTGTCCTGGCTGCTGTTTAGCCCTAATTTGCGCAAAATTGCAGTAAAAACGCAGCGATTTTGTGCAAATTATGGCTAAACAGCAGCCAGGAGACAGTACAGTATGGAAAATACCTCTTTTGATTAAGTAAAAATCGTCCCGTGCTTCCTCACAATGACAGAGGGCAGGAGGCATCCAGGCTGCCTCATCCACTGTGATCCTTCCCTCTCTGCTCCCTGTGATGGCGCCCCCCCCCCTGGTCTCAGCGCCCGGGGAAGCTGCCCCCCCTGCCCCCCCAGCTACAGCCCTGGCTAAACCCAAAGGTGGGGTAGCTGTCACTTGGGATACACCTGCCTACACCTCGGATAACCATCTTGGATCTAGTCAGGACTATCCAGAAAATGGATTAGTCTGCAGAAAAGAGCCTAAAGCCTCTATTACACCGGGCAATCTGCAGGAGCAAGCAAGCGCTTTCTGCATACTTGTACTCCTTTGCTGTAAACCCACAAATGAAGGAGTCTAAGTAGTACTCTGTATGCATCAGCATGCTAGGTTTGCAGGCTTACAGAGGGAAAATGGAAAAGAGTAGAAGAAACAAACTACAGAATGTTTTACAACATTGTTTGTCCTATTTACAGATTACTGTAGTTTAGGGGTTGAAGGTGACAGAGTTCCTTTAAGGATTTGAATCTGTATAGTCTGGAGGAAAGAAGGGAAAGGGGGTACATGATACCTTTTAAATATGTTAAAGGACTAAATAAGGTTAAAGAGGTTCAAGAACAAGGAACAATCTGAGGTTAGTTGGGGGAAAGATCAGAAGCAACGTGAGAAAATATTACTCTGCTGAAAGAGTAGTAGATGCTTGGAACAAACGTCCAGCAGATGTGGTTGGTAAATCTACAATAACAGAATGTAAACCTGCCTGCGATACACATATATCTATCATAAGATAATAATAAGGTAAATACTTCAAATTTACAGTATACTGATAGGTGTATTGTCTTCCTATGACAGCGACCCTATTATGTATATTTGTCTGAGATAGGGAAATTATCTTGTGAGCCCCAGTAGGAGACAGCAACTGATGTGAATGGCAATAGTGGAATATGGCACTATAAAAATAATAGAAATAAATGGAAGAAAAATTTAAAAAAAAAGCTCCATTTTATCCATTTCTATAGTCATCTCATGTGATCTGCCATTGATAAAGCACAGACACCCATTACGAGTCTGCTAGGGCCAGTATGTGAGGTGCATAGAATGAAAGTCATAGTGGTCACAGCCTTTTATTTAAGTCTCTGGATTACATAAAATCAATCTCAAGCCTGCTGTGCTTAGTTGTTCAATTAAGTCTTTTTAATGTATAACAAACGGTGATAAAGAATCCCTCCACACTGCAAACACTTGACCGGTGATGGCTGAGAGGTAGTCGCTGCATCTAGGCCAGGGCTGCAATGTCAGATTGTGTGACTTTAGTTTAAAGAAGACTTGAAAATTCAGCACAAGGAAGAGTGAAGGTGAATGATATATACTTTGGGGGGAACAAATCCAGAATAACTTGTTATTTATGTATGTTAATCTTTCTGGGCTAAGTATTATTGAGGGTGGTTTTACTAAGTGATTGAAGTAGGACCACCCATATTATTGTTTAAATAGTCAAGAGGGCAGTCCTACTGAGTGATTGACAGCTATCTCAATCTCGCAGCTCTTTCTTTAGGGCCACCCACATGACTATGTGTCCCGAATGAGCAGAGATTTACACCTATTAAAATAATTTCCCTCAAAACTATATACCAATGTTCTCAGCTCCTCCTACCTATTCTGCTGGAAATATGAATAATGGGGAATTTCCTTCGTAACAGGTACACTGCTTGCACTAATAATAATGAAGGTGATATGTTAGCACTATTAATAGTAGAGGACCTATGTTCAGGGGCATAACTACCACCATAGCAGCCATAGCAACTGCTATGGGGCCCCCTGGATCAGGGTGCCCATTCCAACAATACACTGGGCCCCCTGAGCAGTCGTCATACTACCAAAGGAGATGCCTACCATGGGGACACTATAGGGAGATGTCTACCAAGGGGGGCACTATATAGAGGGGAGATGCCTAACATGTGGTATCTACTGGGGGAGGGTTAACAAAAAGGGGATTACCTACAGTGGGATGGAGGGGGCAATTAAAAGTTTGCTAATGGGCGCAGCCTTTTCTAGTTACACCTCTGCCTGTTTTGACACTGTTGATATTTGGGGAACTTTTTCTGAACGGTTAATGTTGGGGAGAGGAGCTTTGACATTCTTCTAGCAACTGGGCTCAGCACAGGAAGCCAAGCCCTGTCCATCACTCAAACTAGGCTGAGAAGAAGACCAGAGAGGCATTCCAGCTTAGGGTACTACACTGCCATGGCTACTCTTCTTTGATGCTTTGCTGTGGCACAAAAAAAAGTTTTTTTCACCTGTTTGGCACCTCGGATATCTATGAAAAGATACTATGTTTCTCATTGCACTAATATCTATATAAGTGTTTCAGCAGTTATATAAAGTGATTTTCAGGTGTAAGATTTTCATTATAGTTTCATTTGGAGAATCTTTCCCCACAATGTGTACTTGTCAGAGAGTTGGGGTAGCTGGCATGACAACTGCCCGTGATAAGGTTGTCAGGGGAGGATTATGAACAGGTAATATTAACCTTTGATGCTCATCTGTTCTTTATTAATTTATTTCATAGTAAAGCAGGAAAGCAAACAATAGTATGAAAAAGTGTTCTGCAAATATTTTTGGCATGAGAAGGACACAATAATGGTATATTATCATAAAGAAAAAGAAGTCTCGGCAAAGTATGGCATCTTGTGTGCTGTTTTTGTATGAACACCAAATGGTAGTACTCCGCACTAATCAACGCTTAGAGCTGCCTCCACACCACCGGACTCCACTAGTCCCGTATCTTCAAACATGCAATACAAAGATATGTATGGAGGAAATAAAGGGTTTCTCACTGAAATATAGATTCAGTCGGTCCGGAGCGGGAAGGTTCCTGTCAGACTAGCTGTTTTTGTGTGAAACCTTTGGTATATGCAGCCCAACAGGAACGGCAGCCAGGGGGATGATGTTCCCGAGGGCTGGTGCAAGGTGCTTGGGGGGCAACTTCCAGGAGCACTCCCTGGAGATGTGTCAGGCATGATGATAGCTGGGGATGACCTGATGGTCATGTATGAAGTGAAACACTGGACACATGGCTTGAAATGGAGGTAGTCTCTTTCCTTTTACTTGATCCAACGCACACAGACAACAAATGACAATCTGGTAAGAAGACAGCAGTAAATTCCAATTACTTGGTGGTTGATGACCAGAGCAATAAAGGAGCACCTTGACATAACATGTGAATCTGAGATGAGGGTCTCTGATGTTATTCAGCTCAATCCTGTAACAAGCTTAAACCGAATGTACTACTAGAATTTACAAAATAGGATTTCTATACAACCATATCGCGGTGCTGAGCAGATTCTAACAGCATCGTCTGTTCCTCCCTCTGCCACTAAGTTTACAAGATCTTCTCTGTTTTGTATATGTGCAAATGTGCTAGTTTATGCCCTCCCCTTAGTGAACACGTTCAGTCTTGATTCTAAAGAGGGTGTGTCACAGAAGGCAGGGGATAATGCTGCACTGGGGGCAATGAGCCTGCCTGCAGTGCACCAAATTAGCAGGGGTGGGAATTTGGCAGAACAGACAATGCCATTAGAATCTGCTTGGCGATCAGGAAATCTTATTGTAAAATTCCTAGTGGTGCATTCGCTTTACAATGTAACTTTCATTGCAAAAACCTTTTGACATGTTAGAGGGACACATCACAAGTTTTAATCTGTCGAGGTCTTGCTGCCGAGACAACCATTGATTAGAAAAACGAGGGAGGGGGGACAGGTGCATGGGAGGAGGTATAGCATTCCCATCTACTCTGATGACTAGACCCTTCCTGAAACCCAACAGGCAATAGATATCAGATAAAAAAATGTATACCTTCTTTTCACTGAAGAAGATTGCTGTCCTCTCAGCTACTGGTATGGACTTGTGACTCTGCAGTCTTCATTTAGGCTATAGCTCCATGGATATCAGGTGGTCTCTGAGGGCAAAACTATAGGAGGGAGATCTGAAGTTATCCCTTCCTTCCCTTTCTATATCCTCTGAATCATTGGCTAAACTTCACCAGGAATCCTCTCTCAGACTTGAAAGGGGATTAGGCTGAGCAGATGATCTCCCTTCGGGGCTGGCCACTTTTTTTGGCCGTTGGATGGCTGTCATTTGGAGGGCAAATAATATCCATTATTTTGAAATTATGTCCCTAATTTCAAAATTATGGACGTTATTTGACCTCAAAAAGAGGAAGACCCAGAAAGATGGCCGTTTAACGGCCAAAAAATGTTGTGGGAACCTAGCTTAAGAATGTAACTCACTTGCTCCTGGCCTTGACGTGAGACAACCACTAATTTTTATCTGAATCCTAATCGGACCTGAAATGAATCACAGGAAATCGGCTTGTCTCTAAATACCTATGGATATGTTTGTGCACCCCCTATGACAAAAGTCAGCATACTGTAGGTCCAACCACCCAGTAATTAGGAATCTTCTTGTCTGCAATTTTTTTGTTAGCACATTAAAGGATTAGTTTGATGCAATAAAAATAAAATATAATATCTGTGAACTAAAAGGAATTTGCTTGTTATTATAACTAATTTAAAAGAAAATTCCACCGGTTAAGTGACCTATCAATAACACATATACATTTTCCTCTGGATGCATCGCACTAATGAAGAGTAATTACACAAAAAGTATTTTGTCGGTATCTCTATTAATTTTGCCAGTAGGAGAAGATCCTTTGGCCATCTATACCAGCCAAGTACACATTAAGGACAGAAGTCGTGAGACCCATCAATATAAGGATGTCAGTGATGAATACTCCTGTAGCAATGCGGCTAATGAGTTTGTGCAGCTCGCTCTGTGTAGACAAACCCGTTACTTACTTATGTATCAAGGAACAGATGTTAAAAATTCACAAGTAATTGAACTTATAGAGTAAGATCAGAAGGTGTCGGGTCTATTTAACTTGTCGCTAGGTGATAGCACAATGCTGGTCCGACGTACATCCAGATGATCAGAGATTAATGCAGTGTAAATGTACTATCATTACAGACACTGTGAGGGAACAAAAATTTTGTGAAAACCATGTGATTACCATGATGCACCAGTAAGTAGTGATGTGCTTACTCCCCTAGGTCCCCATGGTATTGAAACTGCAAGGAGTGGTAAGGGTTAAAGGAGAAGTTCAATGTTTTCTAAAATCCTGCAGGGGGAGGGGGGGGTAATTGATTACAATTACTATCTTACCTCTCCTCGTGCCCTTGGTGAGCAGTGGGACTTGCTACGGGATCCCTGCCGGGCTCCGGAAATTTCTACATCACAACCTGGCTGATGGACTGGCCGGTGCCGCTCCAGTCACAGATTGGCTGTGCAGCCAGGTTAGCAGCTGGAGCAGGCCTTATCCCCCCGAGTCATTGTGACGTTATTGCAACCCGAGGGAAAAGGACTTCCGGCGGGGGTCCCATGGCCACTGCTGCTGCTGCCGGCGCTCACCCCGTGGACGAGGAGAGGTAAATTAGTAATTATGATCAATTTCCCCCCTACCCCTGCAGGATGTGGGATGTTGGAAAAGGCCATACTTCTCCTTTAACTTAGTTTATTCCTCCTTCTGTCTTCTTAGAACCACTACCATTGCATGTATTTTGGGAGGCTTGTGTTTTTGTGGGACCAGTTGTACTTTGAATGTTTAGAATCTTTTATTCTTTCATTTTACCCTATAATGCAGGGATGGGGAACCTTCGGCCCTCCAGCTGTTGCAAAACTACAATTCCCACCGTGCCTGGACAGCCAAAGCTTCGCTTTGGCTGTCCAGGCACGATGGGAATTGTAGTTTTGCAACAGCTGGAGGGCCGAAGGTTCCCCCTCACTGCTATAATGTATTATGGAACCAATGCCAAATGGGTCTGATAATCATCGTAAAAAGTCATGAGTCTATATCCATTCTCTGGCTGATAACACTACAATAAACACAATGGGGGAGAGTTATCAAACCGGTGTAAAGTGAAACTGGCTCAGTTGCCCCTAGCAACCAATCAGATTCCACCTTTCATTTTCCAAAGAATCTGTGAGGAATTAAAAGTGGAATCTGATTGGTTGCTAGGGGCAACTAAGACAATTTTACTTTACACCAGTTTGATAAATCTCCCCCAATGTGCATATCTATAGTAATGGCGGCTGCAGCTGCCTCCGTGCTATCCCTCCCCATGTCTGGCCGCAGCCTGTCTATACAAGTTGTTATACTCCGTCCTGACCTTGAGAGAAATCCTTATACATTATAATGTAGTAACAATCTGTCAGCAGAGCAGACTGTACATTACCGAGAGCCGCTGGCTCCAGGGCAAATGTTCAACTTGCTCTTAAGTCATTTCTATTCTACTTAGTTTATAGAATACTATGGAGACAAAGTGGAATCTGAGTGTTGATTCAGTAACTCTGTTACCTGAGCTGTAAAACGGCATGATGCTGATCGGAGACAAGAAAGCTCTTACTGTGTACTCATCCATGTACTGATCTACCCGTATAAAACAAGAGGCTTTACAGCTTACTGAAACCAGGCAGACATAGATAGTGTCTGGATAACGTCTGCTACAGTATATCTGTGCCAGGATGTGGTATTACATGTGGGATATAGATAGCACATAATAAATAGTTACATATGATAAAGCAGATAGATAATAGATATATACAAGATATAAGAGAGATGATAGATAGATAAATAGATAGATAGATAGGAGATAGATAATAGATAGATAGGAGATAGATAGATAGATAGATAGATAGATATGCAAAAAAAGGGGTCCGTGGAGCCTCAGTTACAAGTCTCAAAACACGGGAATAGCCAGATATCCCTCTCTCCAGAGAAGGAAGCCCCTTTTCACGGACCCCTTTTTTTGCATATTCAAATTTTGTATGGGACAATCAATGGAGACTCGTAAATGAGTACTCCATTGGAATTTTTCACTGTTCTCCCTGAGTTCAGTGATTGTTGTGTTTTGTTGGTCTATTTATCATTGCCCCAGTAGCCAGAATCCTTCTCCACACTTACGAGGGGCAAATACCCCGAAACTGCAGTCTGTGGATGGATGCCTAGCCTTGGTAACCCTTGTCTTATGTCGTTATACTCGCCACAGAGTTAGACTTTGACTCACAGGGGTCACCCTGGTGTTTCCCTATTTAGGTCCTAAAGCTCGCAACAGAGTGAGGACCTGAGGGACTACGTATCAGGGTGGTTTGGTGCTCTCCCCACTAGGAGGCACCCCTTGGCAATGGGCTTCCTTCTCTGGAGAGAGGGATATCTAGCTATTCCCGTGTTTTGAGACTTGTAACTGAGGCTCCACGGACCCCTTTTTTTGCATATTTAAATTTTGTATGGGACAATCAATGGAGACTCGTAAATGAGTACTCCATTGGAATTTTTCACTGTTCTCCCTGAGTTCAGTGATTGTTGTGTTTTGTAGATAGATAGATAGATAAGTAGAAAATAAGCCGCACGTCCGATTATGATGTGGCGGGTGCTCAGGTAATAAGTCCTTAGGCCAAGGATTCCGAAAGTAGAGGATGGAGAGTCCACAGCACACCAGCTCAAGTGGTAAAAAAGTAGGTTTAATTCCAAAGATGATGAACAAAACAGATGCAACGTTTCAACAACCTCTCCTTGTCTTTCTCAAGCATAGTGGGTGGGTCATAATGACATCATTAAATACTGTTCCAAATAAAGTGTACCACCTACCAGGGTGATTTGCATAAAGACAATAACATTGTGTAAACTGTGAAGTGTATACATAATAAGAGCACTGGAAGTGCATACATGGTACATCAACAAACATAGAAAAGTGTTGTGGTTAGTGCAATGCGTGATCATACCGATTTCAAAACATATAAATTCATAATGTGACTTGAGTCAGGAGGAGGATCAACAGACCACTCACCACCTACGGAGGCGTGTATACAGAGTCCTGAATGCCGCAGCCCTGTGTGGAGATGGAAAATGGAGTCCAGTGTGTGAAGCCGGCGTAGGGTGTCGGCCAGTGCGCATGCGTCAGTCGGCCCTGCCCCGTGACCACGACGCTGTCCAATAGGAAAGAAGGTATGTCGTAGCCATGGTAACTCGGCAAGTGTATGGAAGAGAACACCTGATTCGGCCTGGGACATGAGACAGGCTGCTGGGGAAGGCTGCAGAGTGCATCAAAGATACAATACCGCCGCTCGTCCCTCTGATCCTCTTGCTGGTGCGGGCTGCAACAGTAGATGGATATGCCTAGTCTCTATCATTTAGCCCACGGTGTATTGAAAGGGGAAGGAGGAGGAGAAAAAAAGGGGGGAAGTCCACATTCGTCCATCAGGATGGGCTGCATACAGGCTCAGGTGGGGTGTGCCACGGTCCTCCAGAAGTAAATGTGTTATCTAAAATGAACAAAATAATATATGAAGTATATGATGGAATAAAATCCACACATCACAAGCTGGCCTGTGACTACACTGCTTACTTAAAAAGACTGGAGCTAATCTTAAAGTCTACATTTAGACCCAGGGGTTTCAGAGATTGTAGCTCATAAATCCACTTTAATTCTTTTTTTCATGAGGGTGCTTACTCGATCTCCACCTCTTCTGAGTGGAGGAACGTGATCAATGAGCATAAAACGCAAATCTCTCTCTGTATGTCCCATTTCTAGAAAGTGATTGGAAACTGGTAAGTCCTGTCGCCTCTTGTGAATGGTGTACCTGTGATGATTAATGCGTGTTTTGAAATCATTTTTTGTTTCACCCACGTACAAGAGGCGACAGGGACACCACAGCACATATATCACATGATCAGAATTACACGTCAAAAAATGCTTAAGAGGGTAATTTTTGTTAGTGGTCGGATGAGTGAAGGTGGTACCCTTGTGCATAAGCGGACAATTCACACATGTGCAACAGGGGAATGATCCCTTTCTCTGTGTTTTTAGAAAAGACTGTTTTAACCTATTACCCAAAACCACATCGTTCTTTACCAACCTGTCCCTAATGTTAGTCCCTCTCCTGTAACTCATAAGTGGGGCATTTTGTAAGGCCGGAATCTGTGTATAGCTGTCCTTGATGATGTTCCAATGTTTGCGTACAATCTGGGAAAGGTGACCTGATAGATAGATAGATAGATCTCAGTATATAGGTAGCACTATACCAAATAGTGGACGTCTCTGACCAGGAACCAGTTAGTTACATGAAGGAATTCCCCACAGCACGTCTTGGTGATTAGATGAAGTGATTTATTTTCAAAGTAACAGCATAACAGTGGAACACAGCAAGCTAGGTATCATGCTAGATTAATAGATAGATACATTGATTAATAGATAGATACATTGATTAATATAGATATGAAATAGAGAATGAGCAGCACAGCAACGTAGATGTAGGTGCCAGCGGTCAGGGTCCTGACTTCAGACCGTCTTCATATATAGGCAGAGAATCCGCAGCACACAAGGTAGTCGTGAAAAGAAACTGATTTATTTAGTTCATCAGTGCAGCAATCCAAAGACGCAACGTTTCGGTGATATCACATCACCATTTTCAAGCTTGTGTGAGACGGGAGAAACATTGCTTCAAATTTGCTGTGCTGCGCCCTTTTTGAATTCATGGAATAAAACTGCACATTTGAAATTACCTGGCGAAAGCTGTTGGAATCGTTGAGTATATTTGCAAGATCTGTGGTCAGGATCCTCCAGCTGGCACCCACACTTCTAACGAGCTCCAGGCAATGCCACACACATTCCTGCTGGTTTAGATCGATCGATCGATAGATCGATAAATAGATAGATAGATAGATAGATAAATAGATAGATAGATAGATAAATATGAGATAGATAGATAGATAGATAGATAGATAGATAGATAGATAGATAGATAGATAGATAGACAGGAGATAGATAATAGATAGATAAATATGAGATAGATAGATAGATAAATATGAGATAGATAGATAGATAGATAGATAGATAGATAAATATGAGATAGATAGATAGATAGATAGATAGATAGATAGATAGATAGACAATACAATGCCGAGGTTGCTGGGTGCACTCTCTGTAGACAAGAGTATATAGCAAGCGAGCAAAACTTAAAGGGGTACTCCGGTCCGGGGGTATTTTTTTACCAATGGCCGGATCGAGGCACCCCTTACCCCCGTCCCGCAGCCGCTTCCTGGTGTGAGCTGCCGCATGAGACGTGACGTCTCAAGGCAGCTCAGCCATTCGGCGGCCGTAGCACAGTTTATAATCACCCCCTCCACGGCCATTGGTAAAAAATACCCCCGGACCGGAGTACCCCTTTAATCTAAAGAAGAGCCTAGCTACTACTGTATATAGGTAGGAAACAAATATAGGGCTATGTTCACACACAGTATAACAACGGCCGTTGCTTATCTACGGCCATTGTTATACTGGCCGAACACCGACAGGTGTTTGCCAGTTCCTGTGGCTGCCAGAGCTCCGAACATTTACTTCCGTACGGTTTGTCTGGAAATTAATTAAGTATTGATTTCTATACTCAGCTCAGATGAACAGACTGTATCCATGTGCGCATGGAAGATTAAGAACGTCCGCTGTTCATGGAACAGTATCCTTATCAATTAACTGATCGTTCTTTTAAATAGCCACACTAAACCACATCCGATGGCGGTGCGACATGTGCATGGAACAGCACATTTCAATGCAATGTCGCCCAGGCTGAAAAGAACGGCCACTGTTTTCATTGAAAACCTTTGACTGATAGACAGAAGCCTATGTAAAAAGTGACTGTGATCTGAAATTTTTTTTTTTCATTTTATCCCCAGCAATGTAATATAATGTAAGGAGAAAAATCTACATCCAGACTCCTACAAAGACACAACAGCCATTAGTTTTTGTTCTCAGGTCCTAAAGAAATAGATTGAGACAGAATAATTTAACTTGGCTCTTTGACGTGAGCGATTTTCCTTTTAGCGCGTAACAAAGACCTGACTATTTCATTATAATCCTTATTCCAATTGTACACCATGGGGCTTTCTCACTGTATCACAGTAGATATTGTTTCTTGAAGTATACTTGTCAAGTAAAAAAAAGACCAAAAACACCATACGCTACAACGGTTAAAAAGGATCGGTAAAAGATGGACAATTTTCTCTGTGTTTTATTTTCTTTTTTAATTGAAGGGTCATCATAAGATTTATTGTATTTTTAGAATCAATATGGATTTCTTGTTGGTATAGAAACAGCTTTGAATCAAGTGCGAAAAGTCATATGTAAAAGAGTAGAGGGGAAAAAAAAGCAAAATCTGAGTTGCTTTGCAGGCATATATTTCTTAATTGTTATTCTCAGCCGGTTCTTTATATTGATTCAAAACTGCTGTGAATGAATTCAGGTTATTGTGCCATAGAAAACAAAAAATAAAACATTTACCCTCGTCCCCCGGGAGATTAAGTATAAGAAATGGTAGAAGTCTCGTAAATAATGAAGGCAGTGGGGGGAAGGAGAGGGGGAGATACTTTTTAATTGTTTGCATTGTAACTAGTTAGATGGACTCTAGGATTAAAGGGAACCTGTCACTATTAAAATGCTGTTTAAAGAAGTATTCTGGTATATATATATATATATATATATATATATATATATATATATAATGTGTGTATATATATATATATATATATATATATATATATATATATATATGTATATATATATTTTTTTTTTACAATGAGTAAAGGGGCAACACATCCCCTCTGCTGCCCCTAGTGGGTGTGTCAGAAACAGCAGAAATGCTTAAAGGGATTACCCAGGGAAATTCTTTTTCTTTCAAATCTACTGGTTTCAAAAGTTATATAGATTTGTAATTTACTTCTATTTAAAACTTTCAAGTCTTCACATACTTATCCACTGCTGTATGTCCTGCAGGAAATGTTGTTTTCTTTTCAGTCTGATACAGTGCCACCGCTGTCCAAGACCGAAACTGTCTGGAGCAGTGGCACATCCCCATAGAAAACCTCTCCTGTATAAGACAAAGGTGGCTGAAGAGAGCACTGTCTCAGACTGTTAAAGGGGTTGTCCGGGAAAAATTCATACTTAGCCATGTTACTGGGACTGTGGGGACCTGTCAGTAATGTATACTTACTAGGAATGGTCCAAAACCGCCGAGGTTCGGGTTCGTATGAACCCGAATGCTTGGCATCAGATTCCCGCTGTCTGCCCGCTATGGCTATGGCTGTATCCCAGTTTTCCAGGCGGTCCTCCCGCTGTATCCACCCTCTCCACAGAGCGGGCAGACAGCGGGAATCATTACCGAGAGTTCGGGTTCGTACAAACCCGAACCGAACTCCATTCGGACCATCCCTAATACTTACCTGTCCTGCTCCCTTGCTACTGCTGCTTCCTGAGCTGCTAGCTCCAACTCCATATGAGTGAGCCTGGTCGAATAGTACCTATGCCTCCTCACCCACCACTGATTGATTTGTAATCTGAGGTAGTTGACTCCTATAGAGCCACAGAGTTTCCTAACTTCTACACACATAACACACCATTAACCAAGTCCTGCCTACTCTTTTCTTTGTGTCAGCTGATACTTTAAGTGAAGGTGCCGCCATGTTTGTTATCAGGTTCGTGTTAATGCCTTGCCTGCTGTTTTTGACTTTATTATTTTTGTTTTGTTTTATCTTTCTAACACTATGCCATTGCATGGACTCTATATATCATGGACTTCCACCGTCCCTTGTTACCTCCAATGCGCATGCCACACCAGCACCCTGATGTGGTAGCCTCACATTGCACACCATATGAAGAGACGCTGTTAGTAGCTATCTGTTAAATCCTACACTTCAACAACCTTTGTATTGATTGTATTCGTGCATTGGCACTGCTTCTCCATTTGACATTGTTTGTTGTCCTTGAAAAAAATTTTCAATAGATTGGCCACAGTAATTACTCATTTAATACACCCGGACCAGTCTGGCTTTATGCCTAACCGGTCCACGGCACACAATTTGCGCAGGCTACATCTGAACTTGCAGGCATACTCCCCGGCGGATACTCCTGCTGCCGTGATCTCACTCGACGCTGCCAAAGCCTTTGACAGCGTCGAGTGGGAGTATTTATGGCGGGTAATGGAACGCATGGGGTTTGGGGTGAATTTTGTGAATTGGGTGAAACTCCTATACGCGGGCCCATTAGCGCGTATTAGGACAAATGGCAGGCTGTCACAGAGTTTTAAATTAGCACGGGGGACGAGGCAAGGCTGCCCGTTGTCCCCGCTGCTTTTTGCAATTGCTATAGAGCCGCTTGCGGCTCTTATTAGGACATCGGACGCTATAGTAGGCATTCCGAGGCAGGATGGGGAAGAACGTATCTCACTGTACGCAGATGATATGTTATTGTACTCTGCTGACGTGGCTCGATCCATTGGTCCCATAATGGAAATAATTACTAGTTTTGGTCGTAGGTCGGGCCTCCTAATAAATTGGGACAAGTCTGTGGTTCTTCCTTTGACCCCTTCCTTCCCTATCAGCGCATTATCCTCTGCTCCATTGCGGGTGGTTTCTAGATTCAAATACCTGGGCATTCTAGTCACGGCAAGCCTCAAAGATTATATACCCGATAACCTGCTACCTATGATGGCTAAGCTGGCCTCAAAGGCGGAGGCATGGGCTAAATTACCTTTGTCAGTGGTGGGGAGAAGTAACTTGCTGAAGATGGTCCTTATGCCGCAGCTACTGTATGTACTACACAATTCTCCAGTTTGGATCCCAGCTAAATACTTTAAGCGGATGAACTCCATCTTCAGGGAGGTTATATGGAAAAAGTCGGTGGCAAGGATAAAACTAGAGGTTCTACATCGGGGGAAAGATGACGGGGGACTGGCCATTCCGGACCCATTCTATTATTTTTTGGCAGCACAGCTGCAGCATATTAAAGGGTGGGGGCAGGCTGATGATGTGGGCATAGCGGGACGACTGACATCTGGGCTTACAGGACATGTACCGCCCATAGCGGCAATTGAAGCAAATTGTACTAAACTTCGCACTAAGGTGCTCCCCACATTACTCCTCATGACTAGAGTGTGGACTAGAGTCAAGTCACTTTTGGGTATTCCCGGTCATACAGTCTTTACACCTCTGTGGCGTAATCCAGCCCTTCCAGAGGTATTTAAACTGGAGGGCTTTACCCCGTGGGCTAGAAGAGGGATACGTTTCCTGTCACAGGTATGGAAAGATGGTGCATTGGAGTCCTTTGAGAAGTTGAAGGAGGAATACCTCCTTCCAAACACTATGTTTTATCAATACTTGCAGCTGCGTCACGCTCTGCAGACACAGCATGCGGCCACGCCACTTACTATTGGGACGCATGCTTTGTTGGTAGAGATTGGAGACAGGGGTACACTAAGAGGCACTATATCTCTGGGGTATGACACCTTACTGGCAGCTAGACATGCGGGAGTCCCCTTAGCAGCGAGGGATAAGTGGGAGGCAGAGGTGGGGCCTCTTGATGATGCGCAGTGGAACGAGATACTTTCACTAACGCCTCTGCTCTCTCTTTGTGAACCACAGCGCATGTCACAGCTGCTCTTGATACACAGAGTGTACCGTACCCCTCTGGTGCTGAAAAAAATCGGATTCAGAACGGATTCTAGATGCCCACGATGTGGGGAGGACGAAGCCCACGTTCTCCACATGTTTTGGTCATGCCGGGAACTTGAGTCCTTTTGGAGGGAGGTGCTGGCTCTCATTAAAAAGGTGTACGGGCTGGATACTGCTGTGCACCCCAAACAGTGTATTCTGGGACTATTAGATCACCTTAACCTGGATGACTATACGGTGTTGGGAGTACAGCGACTACTGTACCAGGCCAGGAAGACTATAGCTGCCAAATGGATCCAAACTCAGGCCCCCACTATCACAGAGTATATAAATAAGATGAATGTGGTGATACGCCTGGAAAGGGGGGTGTATTTAAAACGGGGTTGCCCTCGCAAATTTGAAGCAATTTGGGGTAAGTGGGTGGATACACCGGGACTACCATCACGCTCCCTCTTGCAACTCTGTAGAAGCCCTATGCAGGCGTTGGTGGGGACACTATAGCTATCCCGATAACCTGACTGGATGATAATGTAGTTTAGATATAATGCACTTGGAGACGGCAGGAGGTATTACGCAATCTGAGAGGTATGGCACGAGGTTTAGTTTCTGGTATTCTTTTTTTTTGTGGTTTTTATGTTACTATGGGACCATGAGACTGTTAGTGGAAGAACTTCCTTTTCTTCTACCTCCGGTATTTGCTGTTGATTACATATGAATGGTCCCCGTTTAATGAATAAAATAGAAAAAAGTTAGGAACTGTACCTTCCTGAATGCTACCTACATGTAACCTCTTGTCATTGTGTCATTAAGAATCTTCTGTATGACTGTGTTACTCATATACTCATATACTGTATTGTACAGATCTTAATAATAAAAAAATTACTTGATTCAAAAAAAAAAGAAAAAAATTTTCTGAAAAAACCTTTCAATAAAACACTTTGAAACGTTAAATCCATATGAAATGGATTTTCAGCAAAGAGTCAATGGGGAGCAGCCATTTCTGGTCGGAGTGGCAATTTGCATATTCTTTTCCCATGGAGTATTGCCTGACTTGTAAGGCTCTATACTGTACAACGCTTTGTCGCTCTTTTCAAGGAGACACTCTACTCCCCCAATCCCTAGGAGGGGCAAAAATATGCAAAGTAAGTCTTCACCAGTGCTTGCTCCTTGCTGCCATCTAGGGGAGGTAGGTATAACAAAGCAATGCACAATAATAATAGTAACAAAGTTCTTTACAATTCCAAGAGTACATGTGCAAACGAAATCAGACGTCACAGTATTGCACAGTATTGGAGTAAGGGTCCTGTTGTATCTTTGTATAAGCAATAGCTTACAATGCAGATGCCTAAATAGGATGATCCAAAATCCTTTTATTATGAGAAACACAATTTTTTATTTTTTTTTGCCAATACAGACAAGTCAGGAGAGGAAAGATCTTCTTTAAATATCTTCTGCCCTGCTTGTAATAAAAAACAGATTGATCTCGGTGGTGCACAGGCGCCATGACAGCGATGACAAGTGCACTTTAAAGCTTAACTAAAAATCGGAAAATTCAGCTGTGACTGTAGCTAATGCCTACTTTCTCCCTTCAACCAATCTTACACTCACAGTCACCCAGGAAACTGAGATATGGCAGGTTGTTTGACAGAGAGCACAATGAATATTAACAAGTAAATCAGCTCACCGCCATTACAACCCAGGTGAGACCGGCCAGGAGAATCTTGTGTGATGCACGGAGGGATAAATCACCAGGACGCTTCCCAAGTATCAGGCTGAAGATAGATCAAGCCTATTCCGCCAGCGGCTCTCATATCTTTAAATGTTTCAAATCCAAAATGTATTTATGTATCATGTTCTAAACAGCCCCGATGTACTTTCATGTCCAACATTTACAATCCAGGCAGGGAGAGGTTTGTACATGAATGCGCAGCCGGGATGGTTTTAACATTGATACATTAATAAATTTTAGATTTTAAACATTTGAAAATTCAGAAGCTGCTGCTGGAATATGTTTGATCTATTATCTGTTGGATAGAAACCTGGTATAGGTGACACACTTTCCCGAACTAAAGTGTAGTCCAAAAATATATACATGTTTTAACTCGTCAACACCACCGATCTGCTCAGAAATATTGGTCATGGGAAAAAGTAATAATAATAGGAATTTTAACAGGAGTTGTGTGGTTCCAAATAGTCCCCGGGTATGTTATTAAAAGAATGTCAGGAGCCGGCTGTCACGCTTGGCTCTCAGCACTGCCAGAGCATATGGCTGGCCTCCTGCAACCGGTCCGACCGATTGCGGGGAGCAATACCTACAGCGTCCCTGATGACCAGCCTGGCTGGTTGCCAGCAAAGGCATACCCAGCTGATAAGCACAGGTGTCCAGTACAATGTCATGCTGACTGGCGGCCGGCACCGCCAGTCAGCTCTTTGTATTGTTTAGAGTTGGAGTCTCTGCCCCAATCACTCGCTGGGACTCGGACTCCATAACACTACCATTCCTACCATGTCTCACTGTCTGTGATAGAGCCTCGCTAGTGACTAAGCTAGTGCTGTGCAATCCTGTTGGGTATTACCTGGTTTCCTGATTTTGGCTAGACTTTCTGACTACCCTGACTTGGTACCACGACTACTGTTTGGTATTGACTCGGCTAGTGAACTATTCTATTATTGCGTGCGTTTTGTCTTGCCTTCGTCTTGTGTTCCACTTACATCAGCATAGTGGTCAGTCTTCAGGATGGGGCCGACCTGCTATGGAGCCGACAACTTCAAAAGGAAGGGACAATGGGGCGGGTGCCAGCATTAGGGCATCACTTTGTCCTGTGTCTCTGGGCCCCCAGCCTGATGGAATCCCTCTCCTCCTCATGGAGAGGGTTCTCAAGTAGAGAGGCTGCATAACACCTCCTCTCACTAGAGATGCTACTCTAGTCTGAATGAACTTCTCTTCCTTCTCTAGAAGGGAGGACACAGAGCAAGCTCCTCCCTTCTCTTTAACCCCTTCCTGGCCCATGATCTACATATATGGCATGGGTTTATTGAGAGGTTATGAGACAAACTGAGAAGCTGAGCCCCTGTCATACCTGCCCGGTGTTGGCTGCCATCTTTAGACAGCTCCCGCCTGTAAGGACAGACATCACAGATCACGCCAATCTCTGTCATTTAACTGATTAGATGATCAATAGCAATTACGACATTTTAACTGTTTTGACTGATATAATTGGTGGCACAGTGGCTGATCGGCACCCTCACAATCATTATGGGGTGTAGACTGGCTGTTACGGCAGCTAGGGACCTCTGCTAGGACTTGGAGGCATACTATAATATAACATTCTTGGCGCTTATGTAAACGTATGAAAGTGTATGTATTAATTGTTTACTCAGAGCCAAACCTGGAACAATCATAAGGACTATACAAAAATTTGACCATAAAACTATATATTAAAAAAAAAGTATAAAATGTATACAAAACAAAAGATCTGCTGGACAAAACACAACCACAAAGAGGCACAGGGATCCCAGTTGGACACTGCACTGGGACTGTGCCAAATAGTTATAGCCAAGTCTCAGTCAATAGAACCCAATAAGGCAATCGGCTGGGTCCTTCTCGAAGGGATATCTGGCTAGTCCTGTGTTTCAAGACTCTTCAATGAGGCTCCACAGGCTTTTCTTTTGCAATAAAACAAGTGACTGGCTCTGTAGGTATTGTCTTCTGCTGGACCTTATTGAATTAGAGACCTATTACTGGGTGTGATACTGGGCCCATGGGCTACTCTACACTGTCCATGTATACTGAATCTATCAAAACAACTCGTTCTTTTCTGATACACAAATCTAGTGACTCCCTATGCTACGTCTACGGCAAAACCGATACAGCGAAGCATGTTTGCATGGCTGCCGCATATGAATAGAACCCAATTAACCTAATCCGAGTTCAATAGCTGTTTAATATGTTGTAAAGCTTCTCTATTCCTGGCTATGTACTTCAGATAAGAGTCCATTAGGAGATTTGACTTGACCTTCACTCCATGGAACCGTCTAACAATGAAATAATGCCTATCTCCCAGATTTCACACACATCTGTTCCGCTGTCTCTCGCTCTTGCATGACCTTTAATAATCTAGAGTAAATTGTTAGTTGATATCCCTAGACATTGTACATGATTGTAAATGTATCAAATCATTGCTACATGTGTTTTCCTGGTCCGCAGAATTTGGAATATTACCATTTTCAGTTTCTCTGATGGTTAGAATGGAAAATATGAATCCATAGCACTATGTGTGGCTATTATGTCATCTGCTGGGAGCCAGGTGCTTATATCTGGAAGCTTCTCATATAATTGTACTATGTAAGCCTGTAGAATGGTCGGTCATAACTTCTCAGAGCGCAGAGAGATGTCATGTCTATAGAATGTACTATAGATGATTGTAAGATAATAATTTATCTAAGACATGCATTTATTTAAAGTGGTTATCCAGCGATTTTTCTTTTCAATCAACTGGTTTCGAAAAGTTCTATAGATTTGTAATTTACTTCTATTTAAAAATCTCCGGTCTTCCAGTACTTATCAGCTGCTGTATGTCCTGCAGGAAGTGGTGGATTATTTCCAATCTGACACAGTGCTCTCTGCTGCCACCTCTGTCCCCATCAGGAACTGTTCAGAGCAGTAGCAAATCCCCATAGAAAACCTCTCCTGCTCTGGGCAGTTCCTGTCTTGTCAGACTGGAAAAAATATACCACTTCCTGTGGGACATACAGCAGCTGATAAGTACGGGAAGCCTTGAGATTTTTAAATAGAAATAAAAGACAAATCTATATAATTTTCTGAAAACAGTTGATTTGAAAGAAACACATTTTCACCAGAGTACTTTATCTATCTATCTATCTATCTATCTATCTATCTATCTATCTATCTATCTATCTATCTATCTCTCTTATCCAGGTCCGCTTCTGCCATGAGGCGGAATGAGCATTCCGCCTCAGGCGGCAGATTCTGCGGTCCTGCAGGGGGCGGCAAAATGTCCCCCCTGCTGTCATTTTAGTTAAGATTCACCGCCTGAGGTTTGCCTTAGGCGGCGGGAAAGCAAGAATCGGCCGCCCTGCCCCTATCTATTATCTATCTATCTCCTATCTATCTATCTATCTATCTCCTATCTATCTATCTATCTATCTATCTATCTATCTATCTATCTATCTACCTACCTAGATAATAAAGAAATCGACTTGCAGCACGTCCAGACTTTAAAGGTGAAAATAGTGAAAATTTATTCCATAAATACAACACAGGAAAATCAGCGACGTTTCGCTCCTCCAATCGGAGCTTTCTCAAGCTAGTGAATACACACATATACCACAAGTGTTTTATACATTCGTTAATGAGCCAATAAATGACGTGTACAAAGTGGGAGTGATCAAGTGAACAAAAAGTAATATCATTGGTAATTCATGTAAGGGAAAATTAATTCCAAAAGTGAATAAATCAAATGAATAAGTGAATAAAGAATAAATCAAATTCGTACATAAAGTTATAAAGTCCAACAGGGGGCAAAATTGGATTCCTCACGGACAGCAACATGATCGGCATCTCCATGCAGGGGTGGACGTGAACCGCACGATCCGCTGGAACGCACGCTACAATGAACCGCACGCTCCGGTGGAACGCACGGACATATTGGAAAATCAAAAGGCGTCTCAGTATCTAGGCAACCAGGTAAACATCAGGTGAACACACCGTGTGGGAACATCAATTCCTCTATTATGCCCAACAGATGAGACCAACCGATTATCACAAAAATCCACTGCTCTCCATGAACAGGGGGGCGATCTCATTCAGGTAGCAAACCTCTCTCACAGGGATGCAATTCCTGAGGATACTGGGTTATCTGTGGGGGCTCATCTGGATTCGGCTTGGTGGATGGTAAGCGGTGAATCACCTCGGTTACTGCGGATACTGATTCTGGACGATGAACGGTATGTGAAAAAATATAGAAGGGAGATGCAGCATGGCGTCACTGTCAGTGAGTTTCCACGGTATTAGCCCCGATAGTCAAGCTTGATAGCATGTTTATCTAAATGAAAAAAATATATTAATAGTTAAAAGTAGATAATATTAATATATGTATGTCAATAAATATATGAATAGGTGTATTCATTGATACTCCAAAGGATTGGCATTCAGCATCATGAACTAGAAACAAAAATAGAGAACCTATCTAACAAAGCAGTATTTAGGTAAAATTTTATAATCAACATTAAGTCCCTGTGGTTTCAGGGACCCTAGGCGAAATATCCATTGTAACTCCCTTTTTTTCAACATGGAAAGACGATCCCCTCCCTGGGGCAGGGGTGGTATTTGATCAATAAACATGATCTTCAGATCACTCTCTTGATGTTTAAAATCCAAAAAATGTTTGGATACCGGCAAATCGTGTTTACCTTTCCTGATGGTATAACGGTGCTGAGTCAGTCTGGTTTTTACATCATATGTTGTCTCTCCTACATAAAGGAGTTTGCACGGACACCATAGTACATAGATGGTATATTCAGAATTACAATTCAAGAATTTATTAATTTTATATTTTTTTCCGGTTGTAGGATGTTGAAAGAACTGTCCCTTCTGGACGTACCTGCAGTTGACACAGCCACCACAAGGATAGCAGCCAACCGCACGCGGGCCCAGAATGGTAAGTGAAGAGTGAGTTGGTGGAGTGACATCCGTTTTAACCACAATGTCCCTGATATTTGGCGCTCTCTTGTATGACATAAGGGGTTTAGTTTGTAAACTATCAATCTGGGGATAACTGTTTTGCACAATATGCCAGTGTTTATGGATTATTCTCGTGATGTCAGGGCAAAAGGAATTATAGGTAGTTACAAACGGAATGCGATTCATCCCCGGTCTGACTTTTTGTTCTGTGAGTAAGGTGTTTCTATCAAGAAGTGTCACTTCCCGTGTTTGTTGTCCAAGTAATGTTTTGGGGTAGCCTCTATTTTGAAAATTAATGGCTAGTGACGCTATGGCATTTTCAAGTTTGTTTTCTTCTGTTACGATTCTTTTAGCACGTAGAAATTGGCTTTTGGGAAGGCCACGTTTCATCCGTGAAGGGTGATTGGAATCAAAGTGTAGAAGTGTGTTCTTGTCAGTAGGTTTGACATACATCTCGGTGGCCAGTTTGTTACCGTGTTTGTAAACTATTGTGTCGAGGAAAGGAACTTTGGAAAATGAATGTGTAATAGTGAATTTGATGTCACTGTCTATGCTGTTTAAAAAATTCCAAAAATCTAGGAGTTCAATTTCCGTGCCCTTCCAGACTAAGAAGACGTCGTCTATGAATCTCCACCACCCCAGTAAATTACGGGAGTGGTGTGATCCATAGACTGACGTCTCCTCCATGTGTTCCACAAATAAATTTGCGTAGGTAGGTGCTACGGGACTGCCCATCGCAGTCCCGACCAACTGTATGTAGCATTGTTTATTAAATGTAAAAAAATTACATGTAAGTATCATGTGTAGTAATTGCATTAGAAAATCCTGACATGGTGGTGTTAGTGTAGTCTTGCTTAGGGTGTTCCTGATAGCATCTAAGCCCTTGGTATGTGAGATGGAGGTATATAGACTAGCTATGTCCATGGATGCTAGAATGACTGTCTCATCAACCTCAATGGCATCAATTTTTTTAATGAAGTCCGATGTGTCACGCACATAAGACTTCATTCTGGTGACATGTTCCTGTAGGATCTTATCCAAAAAGATGGCAGCGTTACTTAAGATGGAACCCCTACCTGAGACTATCGGTCTACCCGTGGGGTTTTTTAAGTCCTTATGAATTTTGGGAAGAAGGTATAATTTAGGGATCAACGGGTATTCCACCCATAAGAAGTCCCCAAGTTTTTTGTCAATGATTTTGTCTTGAAGGGCAGAATTAATCAAGGATCTTAATCTTTGTTTTATAGAATCTGTGGGATCTTTGTCGAGTTTAAGGTAAGTGATATGATCGCTTAATTGTCGTTCTGCCTCCGTAATGTATTGTAAAGTATCCATTATTACTATGCCACCACCCTTCTCTGCAGGTTTCACTGTAATTTCCTTCATGTCAGATAATTGTGTGAGTGCATGTTTCTCCATGGTGGTCAGATTTGGGCATCTCAGAAAACCATCTGGTATATTTTTCCTGAGATTGTCCAAATCTTTCTTAACCAAAGAAATGTAAGTCTCAAGAGCATGAGATGTGATAGGTGGCACAAAATTACTCCTAGAAAATAAATCAAATTTTTCAGCAGTTAGTTCACTTGTGTGATCAATGGCTTGTGTTATAGGTTTGTCAATGGTATTACTCCAAATTTTCAATTTTATCCTTCTAAAGAACAAAAATAGATCAAGTTCTAAATCAAACCATTTTATGCAAATATCAGGACAATATGATAAACCCTTGCTCAGAACATTCATTTGCATATCTGTAAGAATAGTGGAAGAAATATTTACCACGGTAATTTCACGATCACAGTCCATTAATTCGTTTTGTCCTTTTTCTCCGGATGAAGATGTTTTTCCGGTATCGGTGTCTCCTCTTGCCACCACGTCTGGTTGGGCGTTTGATCTTGAGGGGAGCCGATTTCGTTGACCTAAAAAAACGGCATCTGGCGCTGGTGAGTTCATGGTTGTATTCACACTTGTTATGCGATCTCTTCGTATTTTTCTGTTGGTCATTGGTTGGGTATTCCAGCTGTAAATATTACCAGATAAGTAATCTTTTTCATCTCTAAACCATTTGTTTTGTTTCACCTCTTCCGTTTCTTTACGAAATTTCAACAAAAATTCATTATTCTTTGTTATATACTTATTAAATTCTTCAGTGGATAACATAGTTTTTAAAGTCTCTCTCAATTGGTCAGTTTTAGGTATTAATGTGTCCAACTCCTTTTGTAAGTAGTCAATGTTGAGTAAAATAATATTTAAGGCATATTCATTGGACATCTGTTCAAAACGTGTCTTGAAATCAGTATTATTGGTTAGTACTGTTGGCTTTAGTAAAGTCCTCATGCCTCGTGGAATTCGTTGAGATTTGTAATATTCGCCTAGTGTATCAATGTGTAGCTCTAGGCCAATTAATTTTTTAACCTAAATAAATTGCCCAAAAACAATTTTTCAAAAAGTCCTTACCGCACAAAAAATTACATATCAAACAAAAATAGACCCACAAGGGATCAAAAAATGCAGGACAATCATACACAAATATAATGATAATCTTTATTTGGAATATTACTTATTAAAAAACATGATTATAATGGGATTTGAAACATAACAAAATACATACATAAGTGAGGGGACATAACAAAGTATTTTATGGAATCGTATATTGCACATGCATAAAAATGAAATGAAGACTGAAAATAGCCTGTGGCAGTACAGGCAACCTCCACTGTGTAAACAACAATATAAGTAACAATGAATAGTAACAGATAGTAAAAACTATTTAGTTAAATAACTACAATAGGTATACACAGAGATCCAAAGTTAGATCACAGTTGCTCAGTGAGCAACATGTGTAGGTGACATCACCAAAATAAATAGTATAAATAAATGGACAATAGGAGGATGCGTGCACTGCAACAGATCCCACTCACCCACTCACCCAAGTGAGGGTGAGTGGGTGAGTGGGATCTGTTCCAGTGCACGCATCCTCCTATTGTCCATTTATTTATACTATTTATTTTGGTGATGTCACCTACACATGTTGCTCACTGAGCAACTGTGATCTAACTTTGGATCTCTGTGTATACCTATTGTAGTTATTTAACTAAATAGTTTTTACTATCTGTTACTATTCATTGTTACTTATATTGTTGTTTACACAGTGGAGGTTGCCTGTACTGCCACAGGCTATTTTCAGTCTTCATTTCATTTTTATGCATGTGCAATATACGATTCCATAAAATACTTTGTTATGTCCCCTCACTTATGTATGTATTTTGTTATGTTTCAAATCCCATTATAATCATGTTTTTTAATAAGTAATATTCCAAATAAAGATTATCATTATATTTGTGTATGATTGTCCTGCATTTTTTGATCCCTTGTGGGTCTATTTTTGTTTGATATGCAATTAATTTTTTAGAATCAGTCTCATATTCTCGTTTGATGTTAATTAAAGTGGGATTACGTAAAAAAACAGTATTCCCACGTAGTCTGTCCATGATGCGTTTTACCTCATCGTTGGAGTATCCAGCTCCCTGTGTAGGTCTAGTCAAACTGGTGGAAGGATCATCAGACGTAGTACTGAATGCGGTGCCAGCGTTTGGATATCTACCTACCTATCCATCTTCTATCTATCTATCTATCTATCTATCTATCTATCTATCTATCTATCTATCTACCTATCCATCTTCTATCTATCTATCTATCTATCTATCTATCTATCTATCTATCTATCTATCTCCTATCTATCTCTCTCCTATCTATCTATCTATCTATCTATCTATCTATCTATCTATCTCCTATCTATCTATCTATCTATCTATCTATCTATCTATCTATCTATCTCCTATCTATCTACCTATCCATCTTCTATCTATCTATCTACCTATCCATCTTCTATCTATCTATCTTTTATCTATCTATCTATCTATCTATCTATCTATCTATCTATCTATCTATCCAGGGCCGCTTTAACCAGAGGGCACATGGTGCACGTGCACCGGGCCCACTGGTTAAAGGGGCCCCCCTGAGCAGGCCGGCCGTTGCTATGTGCGACCAATGCGGTCGCACAGGGCTCCGGCCACCAGCCTGTCAGGGGGGAGCGCCATGGATGGGTAATCTACTTACCCCTCCATGGCGCCCCCTGCAGGGCCCCCCCGGCGTTCGCCGCTGCCCCCGCCCGCTGCTGCTGCTGCGGCGCTTCAGCGCTGCAGCAGCAGCGACACTGACAGAGAGAGAGCCATTGGCTCCCTCCCTGTCAGTCACTCTTGTGGCCGCACTTCCTGCGGTCACAAGAGGCCGCACTCTCCCTCTAGCGCCCGACGTCACTAGAGCGTCGGCGCGAGGGTAAGGGGAGTGCAGCCTCTTGTGACCGCAGGAAGTGCGGCCACAGGAGGGAAGAGAAGAGGAACGCGTGGACCTAGGTGAGTAAAAGTGTTTGTTTTTTTCAATGTTCTATGGGAGGGGGAGCACATATACTATTGGGGAGCACAGGGGAGCTATATACTATGGGGGAGCACAGGGGGCTATATACTATTGAGGAGCACAGGGGGCTATATACTATGGGGGAGCACAGGGGGCTATATACTATGGGGGAGCACAGGGGGCTATATACTATGGGGGAGCACAGGGAAGCTATATACTATGGGGGAGCACAGGGAAGCTATATACTATGGGGGAGCACAGGGGAGCTATATACTATGGGGGAGCACAGGGCGCTATATACTATGGGGGAGCACAGGGGAGCTATATACTATGGGGGAGCACAGGGGAGCCATATACAATGGGGGAGCACAGGGGAGCCATATACAATGGGGGAGCACAGGGGAGCTATATACTACTGGGGAGCACAGGGGAGCTATATACTACTGGGGAGCACAGGGGAGCTATATACTATGGGGGAGCACAGGGGAGCTATATACTATTGGGGAGCACAGGGGAGCTATATACTATTGGGGAGCACAGGGGGCTATATACTATTGGGGAGCACAGGGGGCTATATACTATTGGGGAGCACAGGGGAGCTATATACTATTGGGGAGCACAGGGAGCTATATACTATTGAGGAGCACAGGGGTCTATATATTATGGAGAGCACAGGGGGCTATATACTACTGGGGAGCACAGGGGGCTATATACTACTGGGGAGCACAGGGGGGCTATATACTATTGGGGAGAGCACAGGGGGCTATATACTATTTGGGGGGAGCACAGGGGGGCTATATACTATTGGGGGGGAGCACAGGGGGGCTATATACTATTGGGGGAGAGCACAGGGGGGCTATATACTATTGTGGGAGAGCATAGGGGTCTATATACTATTGGAGAGCACAGGGGGGCTATATACTATTGGTGGAGAGCACAGGGGGGCTATATACTATTGTGTGAGAGCACAGGGGGGCTATATACTATTGTGGGAGAGCACAGGGGTCTATATACTATGGGGGAGAGCACAGGGGGGCTATATATTATGGAGAGCACAGGGGGGCTATATACTATTGGGGAGAGCACAGGGGGCTATATACTATTGGGGGGAGCACAGGGGGGCTATATACTATTGGGGGAGAGCACAGGGGGGCTATATACTATTGTGGGAGAGCATAGGGGTCTATATACTATTGGAGAGCACAGGGGGGCTATATACTATTGGGGGAGAGCACAGGGGGGCTATATACTATTGTGGGAGAGCACAGGGGGGCTATATACTATTGTGGGAGAGCACAGGGAGGGCTATATACTACTGGGGAGAGTGCACAGGGGGGCTATATACTAATGGGGGAGCGCACAGGAGGGCTGTATATAACTGGAGGAGCACATGAGGGGCTATATACTACAGGGACACCTTAAAACTATGAAGGCACAGAGGGGTGTAACTATGTAGGGGTACAGAGGGGTGTAACTACTGTATAGGGGTACAAGGGACCTAACTACTGTATGTGTTGGAGCCTAAAATATTTGTCTGGCAGATTCTGGAGAGAAGATTTACAGCCAGGAGAAGACTTCAAGGTGGCCCACGCTGGATGGAGAGAAAAAGAAAAGGTGACAGACTCTGATCAGAGAAGACGCCCCCGGTGAGTCACTGGATGTAACTGCACTCTGTTATAGAGTTGTAGTGTTAGGGGTCATGGTGTGGCGGTATTATGTAATGGTATCATTGGTGATATCTTTCTGTTTTGTTTAGTGCAGTTTTTATGTAATATGTAATCACTGTATGGTGGAAATAGTGTTATAAGGTAACTACTGTATGTATTGGGGCTCTTGATACAGTGTGGGGGCAAATTCAGTACATTATACAATGTGCCGAAAGGGAAGGGGGGGCCCACTCTTGAGGGCTGTGCACTGGGCCCACCAATGTATTAAAACGGCCCTGTATCTATCTATCTATATCTCTCATATCTATCTATCTATCTCCTATCTATCTATCTATCTATCTATCTATCTACCTATCCATCTTCTATCTATCTATCTATCTATCTATCTATCTCCTATCTATCTATCTATCTATCTATCTATCTATCTATCTACCTATCCATCTTCTATCTATCTATCTATCTATCTATCTATCTATCTCCTATCTATCTATCTATCTATCTATCTATCTATCTTTGTATCTATCTATCTATCTATCTATCTATCTATCTATGTCTCTCATATCTATCTATCTATCTCTCTCCTATCTATCTATCTACCTATCCATCTTCTATCTATCTATCTATCTCCTATCTATCTATCTATCTATCTATCTATCTATCTATCTATCTATCTATCTATCTCCTATCTATCTATCTCTCTCATATCTATCTATCTATCTATCTATCTATCTCCTATCTATCTATGTCTCTCATATCTATCTATCTATCTCCTATCTATCTATCTATCTATCTATCTATCTATCTATCTATCTATCTATCTATCTATCTCCTATCTATCTATGTCTCTCATATCTATCTATCTATCTCCTATCTATCTATCTATCTATCTATCTATCTATCTATCTCTCTCCTATCTATCTATCTATCTATCTATCTATCTATCTATCTATCTATCTTCTATCTATCTTCTATCTATCTATCTATCTATCTATCTATCTATCTCTCTCCTATCTATCTATCTATCTATCTCTTATCTATCTCCTATCTCTCTCTCTCTCATATCTATCTATCTATCTATCTATCTATCTATCTATTATCTATCTAAAAAATGTGTGTGAACAATTAAATATAACGTCCGTTGTTCGCAAACAACGTCTGGGAATAAGTAGCAATGAGGCTCTTTGGCTAAATGGCGATAACACAGGTTACATACATGTATAACAGCCCTTATAATGTCCTTCGGAAGTAATATTGCTTTATAGATGTAGTAGCCACCGGATTAACGTTTACGGTTCATCCTGTCATTAGTGTAGTAACGCTAGACCAGCTCTTCTACATAAATGTCTGGGGATTAAGTGCACCCTAAAACATTGGGGTCTTGGCCCCTCATTTAGAGTGAATGAACATCTTGAGGTTCTTGTTTTCGCTCTGGGTAGTGATGAGAACGAACGACACTTTCCAGCCACCGGAATTGACTGGGATAAAATATTGCAGCCGCTTTCTGCATCTAGAACATCTTTATTGCATGATGTGTATCAAACTATAAAATGTAATTTAGGTTAGCCAGCAGGAGCACATAGTGTGGCAAAAGGAAGATGGAAGATAATATAGACAGATGTCAACAGTATGTGCAACAAAACCAGGTAAACAAGGAGAAAACACACCGGCATCTTTAGCTAGTGTTTTATGAACTTCTTTTTTCATTAAAGGGGTATTCCACCAAGCATAACTTTTGATATGTTGCTGCCCATGTTGAGACTAACAATTAACTCCATGCCTGTTATTATCTATTCAGTCTCCTTCCCCCAGTTCTGAGCTGCTGCTTTCTGCTGAAAACACACAAATTCATATGTGAGCTTTTCTCTCGTCCTCCCTTCTGAGACGGCTGATGTAAACATGTCCCTGGCACGCTTTATCTGCAACATTGTAGTTTCGATGTGAATGTGAATTCATCAGCATCTTGACCTCAGACCACTTGACCTTTGCATCAGCTGTGTCGGAAGAGAGGGGGAGGAGGGGAAGACGGAGAGAAAAGCTCACACACACAGATTTGTGTCCAGCAGAAAGCAGCTGCTCAGAACTGGGAGAAGGAGACTAAATAGATATTAACAAGTGTGGAAGAAATTCTTAGTCTCAGCATGGACAGCAACATATCAAAAGTTATGTTTGAGTGAAATACCCCATAAAAGGGCTTAACACTAAGGTATATGGAGATTTCTTAAGGTGTACCTGTCTTTATAACTTTATAACAGCAGTAGATGTGATTTTTTTTTTTGTCATCATGGAAAACACGGCACTTCCTGTTTTCTGACTCTTTTTTTCTCACAAAACAGGAAACAATCAGAAAACAGGAAGTCCTGTGTATCCCAGGCAATCTGAGCGCCCACAGAGAGAAGGGAGTCATGTGATTGACAGACATTTTGAACCGTGACTCTCTGTACTGGCCGGAATTCCTGTGTGTCTGTTTTTTTCAACCAGCACAGGTCAGAAAATCTGCCTTTAGGAGACTGGACCTGGATTTCTGGTAAGTACAGCTTTGTTTTACAGCATCATAACAAGAAAAAAAAGAGTAAATATTGCAAACTTGCTTTCTATCACATCTACTGTTGATTTAGATTTTGAAAGTTATAATGACAGTGACACTTTAAGGTACTGTATGTATTTTGCAATTTAGTTCTTAATTGTCTAAAAAATTCATTAATCTGGATTCATTTCAGGTGAATCCCCCTCTCCATATTCATTGTACAGGGTACTCTACAACTGGATCCCGCACTTAGTATACAGGAGCAGGGTCTGCTGTCTTTTGACAGGAGCCCCTGCTCTTGTTTGAATGCAAATCAGCTGTTGAAACTGGTTTAAATATTTGCTGTGTTTTTTTGTTTTTTTATGTCATTACAGGTACACTTTAACCCCAACACATACAGTACCTTATGTGCACACCAGACCAGGTATCCTTTTTAACCTCTTAAGCACTCCAAACACCTTAAAGGTTTTTTTTTATAAAGACTTTATCTGGATGTATATTTTTTTTTGGTAGTGTTATTTTGTGCAACCTGAACTTATTTTTTTTTTTTGTTTTCAATAACTGTTTCTCAAGGAAGCGCAGGAAAAAAAAAACCCAACCTTCCTCAGGCCCCATGCTGCCATAGCAACCCATTGGCACCCTGTGATCACGGCACCCTGCAACCCATCGTTACAAAAATAAATTGCATGCAACCGTGTACTTTATTATTTGAGGTTTATTTTTTTCCATAGGAAACCATTGTGCAATTTACTCTCAAGTGCGAGTCACTACGTAATTCAGACCAGAAGAGCGGGAGCGAGATAGATGATGAAAGGAGTGGTGGAACGGACATTTCAGAACAAATGTTTTATTGCAGAAACTCTTTTACAGCTCCGTCTTAAATCATTGGTTACAAAGTGAACATAACCTCAAAGTATAATCTACGTCCATCTACAAATACAATCATAGTAGCACTAAAAGTCATAACGTTTAAACTCCTGTACTCGTCACCGGTTTCATTGTTCCTCTTCCAGTAAAATCGGAGTGCATAATCTCCTGCATTATTTCTAGGCTATTACCTGAAAAGTTTTTGTTACAAATGAAATTTAGAGGAATTAAATTAGTTCCACTTACTTACATGTTCTTGCATTGCTCTGACTGTCATTTCAGGCATGTTAAGGTAACATAATGTGACTTTAATTCGTTGCCTCACATTTTCCTAATGTTTAATTTTGTCGCTGAATGGACTTGTTGCAGGTAATGTGGTTACAGTGAAAAATCTTTTCCTTTCAGAAACCACAATGCAATGAACTATCATCATCATTTTGTTCAGCCATTAGTCATATCAGCCCTTATTATAAGGAAACCCAAAATTTTACATAGACTTTTGGACATTTAATTTATCATCTGATACATTTTTAGTTTCAAGGATATTACCACTATGAAGCCCTCTATAGTTACTCTTAAGGGAAAAGGGAAAAGGGCTGAAGCCCCCTTAAAAAACCTTTAACTGGTCCCAACTATACCTGTTGTCTCCTTAACAGCTGCTGTCTGTTCAGTCCCCTGTTCAGTTCCATATAGGTCTGTGGAAAAGCAACGATCAAATGGATATAACTTTATGGATAGGCAGCTTTCCTTAAAGAGACTCTGTCTGTAGGTTTATGTTGTCTATCTAGGGGGAGCATAAATTAGTGACAAAGAAGCTGGACAGAATGATGTATCACTCACATTGTTCTGTGCAACTTATTCAAAGATACCCTACTGAACAATATGGACAGTAAGTAGCACTCCCCATTATGTGCATGAGCCCAGTAGTCCTAGATATTCATGAGAAGCAGAAATCTCTGGCCACCCACTGTTGATTAGCAGTTATCTATCCATGCTGCGGAGTGGCGGCGGGGGGGTTATTGGCTGGAGGGGAGCTGCAAGAATCCTCCTGCATACTTGAAGAACAGCTGAACAGAATGATTTAAGTAATACACCGATCTGTTCAGCATTAAAGGGGATCTTCAATTTTAAAAAAAAAACCAGCATGCTCACCTCGCCAAATTTGGACCTGCTATTCTAGTGATCCCTGCTGTCTCTATTTATCATATAATGTACTGTACCAAAATTTTGTAGAGAATCCTTAATGACGTGGTGTTTCAGAACTTGAGTGAGTTTGCTGTATTTTATAATTTTACACCCCTAGTACACTATTGTTTGCTTTTTATTGCATGACAACACTAAATCCTAAGCCCAACTGTGAAGCATGTTCAAGGAAGTTTTATGGATTGGGCCTGTTTTGTTGCCCGAGGGCCTAAATGTTTTCAGATTATATAATAGGTGGATCAAAATACTTTATGGCTATGTTCACCCTACGTAAAACTTTATGCAGTGTGGAACTTTGCCTACATTTCTATGGGATCCCATCCGGAGCGTATACACATCGTATACGGTCTGACCGGGATCCCGTGCGGCGCCGCAAATAACTGACATGTCAGTTTTCTGCGGCCGCAATTCAATGAATTGTGACCGTAGGAAACCCTGTCAGTTCACACAATGAAGCGAGCGGCTCCGGCTGCTTGCTTCATTGTGTGCTGTGGGAGGTTCTGATGCGTGCGCGCGCTGATGTGCCCGCATCAAAACCCGGCAGCCGGAAAGATCATCCGGCCGGTACTTAAGTACTGGCCAGGATGGTCTGGGCAGAGACCGGACAGCCGGGTCATGGAATGGCCGGTCTTATACGTAGTGTGAACATATAGGTGTAAGGGTAGCAGTCTATGATCTGAATAGATATTGAGATGTTCGTCTATGACTGTGACATGTAACAATATAGGGATTGCCCATGGATGAAAATATTTGTTAGAAAGGGTTCCAGGTGCTGCAAAAAACGAACAAAAACTAATAATAAAATTAATAGCATACTTACCTTCCCCTATTCCCCGCCACAGCAGTCCTGAAAGTACCCTCTTTATGGTGCTCTCAGCTTATTCCTGATTCCTATGATATGCCGATCCTGCTCAATCAATGTTTGAGGAGAGTTATCTATGCAAATAGTGGTTGGATAAGCAGGCAGTTCTTGCCATGTCACAGCAAACAAGAAGAAGCTGAAGGCATTGGGGACCATCATTGGAGTAGGTACTGTAGGTACAGTATAAGTTATTTATTATTTTAGCAGTACCCGAGGGAGGCCCCTTCTGAAAATATTTGTAGCCCCTTTTCAGAAACCATTTGACTAGTTATCAATACATTTTAGAGCATTCACTTAGTATACAACTGTACATATTTTATACATTATAACTTCAGACAGAGAAGGAGTATCAAATATGGGTTTTACTCTATACTTAATATGTGAAGAAAAAATGTTTATGGAGCAGGACTGATTAGCTTGTTTCTGGTAAAACATGTTTGTTTTTTGTTTTTTTTCTTAAATTAAAATGCTAGCTTAGTTTTTCCAAGAAAGAAAAAGAACATAAAAAATGAGGCGCTTGCATCTATCCATCAAGTCTGACTTAAAAGCAATTATTGAAGCCAAGGCTGTAGTCTACAGCCATGGAGGAGAGCCAGGGTGAATTGTTCAGGAACTGTCCTTTAAAAAACATAGTCAGCAAAGAGGCAGTGGTATTACTCAATGAGAAATATTTAGATTATTCTTGTACCAAAGGCCATAGCTACAGTAGTGGTAATAGAATAATATATATGTGGGTGTCATTGTACAGCAAACAGTAAAACATGACACAGTATTTAATGGGGACTGTCATAAAAATAAAAACCCTTCGGCAGGTTCCAGGGAAGTCAAAAGATTTGATCGGTTCGGATCTAGGTGATAAGACCCCCACCAATCTATAACTAGAGATGAGCGGGTTCACAAATTTTGCAAATTTTTTGTGTAAAATTCGGGTTAGTCTGAACCGAACCTTAAACAAACTGCACTAAAACATTAAACAATTGCAACCACAATAGTGGGAGTATAGGGGCTCATTTGAGGCAAAAACCACACATAAAACACCCATTTTTTGCTATGAAAGAGTGCTTTTTAATGTCCAATTGATTTCAATGGGAGAATGTGCAATAAGGCAACCCTTAAAGCTCAGCTTAAATGAAGTGCCGTGATTTTCTTTTGTATTTTCCAGGCATTAAAAAAACCCGCAGAACTGTGGCGAAAAACACATCAAAAACAACACCAAAATGGTTGCTTTAAATAACCTTGTAAACAAACACAGAGTTTTACCCCTGGAGGCAGTAAGCAGTAATAACAGTGATCTTAGTGAACTCACAGGACCAAAAACAGACAGGTGTGATATTTATTTATTAAGCCCTTACTTGCCACGTAAGAGGTTTGGCCACATTATCCATAGTGTAAGTGACCCCACAGGGCCTAGGGTAGAAAGTTGAAAGCGGTTGCAATAGCGGTAGCCGCATTCTCATCAACTCAGTAGAGCCCTGAACAGCCAGTTGATGAAGAAAGTAGTAAGATGTTGGTGGATCAATGATGCATAATGACAGTTATTATGCTGCCAGACACGCAGTGGATCATTGATGAACAGTCATGGGTATCATGCTGCCAGACATGGTTTTATTAAAGGAATAAAGATTTAACCTGACCGGTGATTTAAACGGTTAAATTAAACCAACAGCGGTGAAACTTTGCCTCTCCTTCACTTTTTTTTTTCACTGACTGCCTTTTTTCTCCTGCACTCCTTTTTTTCTCCCTGGCTGCTCTTTTTCCTATCTGACACTACTTAACTCTCTGTATTTCTCTCTACCAACACTGTAAAAGTGTGTGCGTTCTGTTCACTGTACACAAACACAATGACATTGTACTCCTATATATATATGGGAAATGTGACATTGCAGGGGAGTGGTTTGCACCCGCCCCTTCAATATACTGTACTACGACATGTGTGGCCGCCATTTTGGATGAACTTTAGTACTTAAAAATTTTAAAACATAAAAATTTGGTACGAAACAAATTCGGGAAATTTGGTTTGCTCATCTCTAATTATAACCAAAGGGGAGAAGTTTAAGCTAAGCATTAGAGATGAGCGAGTACTACTCGAATAGGTATTTAATTGGGAAGTACATTATTTGGAATACTACATTTCGATCGAGTATTTGATCAAAACCCCAGTAAAAATTTGATTCCCCTCCCATTTTTTTTTAACCAATAACTATGCAGGGGGTGTGGACAAGCACTAGGAGCACACAGGCATAGAAAAAAAATCATCTTCTTTCATTGGCTAGCTAAACCATGTGACCTTCACAGTAATAGAATAGTGGATTTGAGCTTTGTTTTTAGATGCTACTTAGCGTTAGAGCGGGAGACACTGTGTAGAAGGGAGAGTCATATATGAGGTAATTTTAGGCAGAAGGGAACCCCAAAAGCCATTTTTAGGGCTAAAGCTATGAAAAGAACACATTTATCTAAAGATATACAGCTATTAAACCGGCTAGCAGCACATACGTGTTTTCAGACAGGCAGCTGGAGGGGCAGCTTAAAGGGGTGCATGAAAATGTTTCTTTGACTTAAAATTTGTCTTCTTTGTACATACTACTGTAATGGGAAGAAGGTTTCCATTAGAGATGAGCGAATCACTGGGAAATTAGTTTTGCAAAGTTTGCGAATATTCGCAAATTGCATACAAATACAAATTTCATTAAAAATAGTGGCAAGCGAACATGTTCGTACGAAAATGCCGCTAATTGTTCATGTTCACGATTCAAAAAATTGGTTCGATGATCATAAAGGTTATAACAATCATTTTCGAACATGCGAAGGTTTATCTTGTGATGTACACAACTGCGTAATATTCACAACTGCATAATGTATGCAACTGCGTAAGTATAAGCTAACATGCGCTGTCACTATTGTGGCTGCCATGTTTTGAGAATTTGCAAAGCGATTATGGTGAATTTGCAAATCACAATTGAGGCGAATCAAACGCTCGAGTTCATCAGATTCGCTTCGCTCATCTAAGTTTCCATGTATTTTTTAGAGATTTGGAGATTTTATTGTGTTTGGAGTGTATAGTTGAGAGGCTGTGATATTGACGTAATGCTGCATCTTTCTGCGTGTAAGATACACCCAGATATGCTTCCCCTGCTGTCCCAGTTGCGTTCCAGAGGTGTTTGCATCATTTCCTGAGGTGTCATTGAGGACTTTGTGACCTCCAAGTGGCCGAATTTTGATTTCCAAGATTCAAGCATTTTCCTCTCGTAGACTTTAACCCCTTAGCGACCCATGATGTACCTGGTACGTCATGGTGCCGCGGGGGGGTGTTCAGAGCGGGGTCCGGCCAGGACCCCGCTCTGAACGGAACCGCTCCCGGCTGCAATCTGCAGCCGGGCAGTGCCTCTATTAGCAGGCGCGGGTCCCGTTGCTGCGCCGGCTAATTAAGCACTTCAATGCAGCTGTCAAACCTGACAGCTGCATTGAAGGGCTTTATTACTCACATCCCTGGTGTCTAGTGGGACAGATCTCCCCCCCGCGATGCGATCACGGGGGGGAGATCCGTTCTTCTGCCCGTGCCGGGCCTCAGCGTTGCAATGACGCTGATCCCGGCTCGGCAATAGATTGCTGTGGCCTGCAGCAGGCCAAAGCAATCTATGACCGATGTAATCGATCTTTGCTGTGTATATACACAGCATTGATCTCTATGAGAGATCAGTGCTGTGTATATACAAGTCCCCCAGGGGGGCTTCTAGTTTATGTAAAAAAAAAAAGTAAAAAAGTGTTTTTATTAATAAAAAATCCCCTCCCCTAATAAAAGTCCAAATCACCCCCCCTTTTCCCATTTTATAAATATAAATTAATAAATAAATAAACAAATAAATAAACATGTTTGGTTTCGTCGCGCACGTAATCGCCCAAACTATTAAATGATCACATTCCTGATCTCGCACGGTAAATGGCGTCAGCGCAAAAAAATTCCAAAGCGCAATATTGCGCATTTTTTGTCGCTTCAAATCAAGAAAAAATGTAATAAAAAGTGATCAAAAAGTCGCATATGCGCAATCAAGGTACCGATAGAAAGTAAACATCATGGCGCAAAAAATGATACCTCATACAGCCCCATAGACCAAAGGATAAAAGCGCTATAAGCCTGGGAATAGAGCGATTTTAAGGAACCTATATTTGATAACAATGGTTTGAATTTTTTAAAAGCCATCACATAATAAAAAAGTTATACATGTTACATATCATTGTAATCGTAACAACTTGAGGAACATGCATAAGAAGTCAGTTTTACCATAGGGCGAACGGCGTAAATGCAAAACTTTTTTCAATTTGACAGCGCAAATTATTTTTTTCCGGTTTCGCAGCATATTTTATGGAAAAATAATGCCTGTCATTGCAAAGTACAATTGGTTTTGCAAAAAATAAGCTCTAATATAAGTCTCTAGGTGAAAAAATGCAAGCGCTATCGCCTTTTAAACATAAAATGGAAAAAGCAAAAGCTCAAAAATGAAAATTGGCTTTGACCTTAAGGGGTTAATGAGATATTATCAAATAGTCAAGTATCAGGGTCTACAGTGTCGATATTCGAAAATTCTAATATTTCACAACTCGCTCATCTCTACTAAGCATGTTCACTCCCCACCCTGACCGTGGAAAAGCAGATGTCGTGGGTTCTGAACACCCCCACCAATCAAAACATTTCACGTGTTCCTTACACATATAAAAAGTTTTTTTGTTTTTGTTTTTTTTCACCACTGTACCAGCTGATCTATTGTACAAACTTTTTTTTATTTTTTAATTTTCCAAACACTTCTGTAATCTGTGATGGCTATACGACTGTAAATTAAGTTCCTGTTCTTCATGTGCCTCTTCTACTATAAGCAGCACTATACAGTACTTCAGAATATACAGCACTCTCGAACAGCTGGATATCAGAAAGCTCTTCAGCAATAGTTGCACTATTAATAGCATTAGCCTGCTTCTTCATTTCTCTTGTTATATTTTAGAATTCATTTGTGAAATATTATTAATTTTTTTTACATTTTTTTTGATTAGTTTGTTATTCTTTATCATATGGATTGTTATTGGGGATCTTTACTTTTAACTTTTTTTTACATTTATTTAACATGCCAGCTCTGTATGTTAAGATAACTAAGGCTGTTAGTGACACCCACGAAATGCGTTGGTTTTACATAGCAACATGAGCTGGAGAGTTTTCGTCTTTTGTTCCAGAATTACCCATACCCATTATCATCCTTGGGCAGTGGCGTAGCCACCGTGGTCGCGGGGGTCGCCGCCGCGACCGGGCCCGCCACAAGGGGGGCCCGCGGGGCCCCCCGATCAATCACTCTTGTGACCGCAAGCATTGTTTTGCTTGCGGTCACAAGAGTCGGGCTCCGTCTTCCCCCGGCTGCTGCGCGGCTGCCGGGGGTGTCGCGTCTTACCCCCGGCAGCGCGCGCATCCCAGAACTCCCTGCGCGCCTTGGGCCCTGACTTCCGGTTTCCTGCGCGCAGGGAGTTCTGGGATGCGCGCGCTGCCGGGGATAAGACGCGACACCCCCGGCAGCCGCGCAGCAGCCGGGGACAGACCAGGAGGAGTGAGGATCAACGTGGGAGCGCGATGTCAGGTGAGTTAAGTTTTGTTTTTTATCAGCCTGCAGGGTGGGGGGAAAGGAGGGGGGCATCTATGAGGGTGGGGGGAAAGAGGGGGCCATCTATGAGGGTGGGGGGAAAGAGGGGGCCATCTATGAGGGTGGGGGGAAAGAGGAGGCCATCTATGAGGGTGGGGGGAAAGAGGGGGCCATCTATGAGGGTGGGGGGAAAGAGGGGGCCATCTATGAGGGTGGGGGGAAAGAGGGGGCCATCTATGAGGGGGGGGGGAAAGAGGGGGCCATCTATGAGGGTGGGGGGAAAGAGGGGGCCATCTATGAGGGTGGGGGGAAAGAGGGGGCCATCTATGAGGGTGGGGGGAAAGGAGGGGGCCATCTATGAGGGTGGGGGGGAAGGAGGGGGGCATCTATGAGGGTGGGGGGGAAGGAGGGGGGCATCTATGAGGGTGGGGGGAAAGAGGGGGCCATCTATGAGGGTGGGGGGAAAGGAGGGGGCCATCTATGAGGGTGGGGGGGAAGGAGGGGGGCATCTATGAGGGTGGGGGGGAAGGAGGGGGGCATCTATGAGGGTGGGGGGAAAGGAGGGGGCCATCTATGAGGGTGGGGGGAAAGAGGGGGCCATCTATGAGGGTGGGGGGGAAGGAGGGGGGCATCTATGAGGGTGGGGGGGAAGGAGGGGGGCATCTATGAGGGTGGGGGGGAAGGAGGGGGGCATCTATGAGGGTGGGGGGGAAGGAGGGGGGCATCTATGAGGGTGGGGGGGAAGGAGGGGGGCATCTGAGGGTGGGGGGGAAGAGGGGGCCATTTATGAGGGTGGGGGGAAAGAGGGGGCCATCTATGAGGGTGGGGGGAAGGAGGGGGCCATCTATGAGGGTGGGGGGAAGGAGGGGGCCATCTATGAGGGTGGGGGGAAGGAGGGGGCCATCTATGAGGGTGGGGGGGGAAGGGGACCATCTATAAGGGAGGGAGGAAGGGGACCATCTATAAAGGGGGGAAAGGGGACCATCTATAAGGGAGGGGGGGAAGGGGACCATCTATAAGGGAGGGGGGGAAGGGGACCATCTATAAGGGAGGGGGGGAAGGGGACCATCTATAAGGGAGGGGGGGAAGGGGACCATCTATAAGGGAGGGGGGGAAGGGGACCATCTATGAGGGTGGGGGGAAAGGAGGGGGCCATCTATGAGGGTGGGGGGGGGAAGGGGACCATCTATAAGGGAGGGAGGGAAGGGGACCATCTATAAGGGAGGGGGGGGAAGGGGACCATCTATGAGGGTGGGGGGGGGAAGGGGACCATCTATAAGGGAGGGAGGAAGGGGACCATCTATAAAGGGGGGGAAAGGGGACCATCTATAAGGGAGGGGGGGAAGGGGACCATCTATAAGGGAGGGGGGGGAAGGGGACCATCTATAAGGGAGGGGGGGAAGGGGACCATCTATAAGGGAGGGGGGGGGAAGGGGACCATCTATAAGGGAGGGGGGGGGAAGGGGACCATCTATAAGGGAGGGGGGGGGGAAGGGGACCATCTATAAGGGAGGGGGGGGGGAAGGGGACCATCTATAAGGGAGGGGGGGGGGGAAGGGGACCATCTATAAGGGAGGGTGGGGGGAGAGGGGGCCATCTATAAGGGAGGGTGGGGGGAGAGGGGACCATCCATAAGGGAGGGTGAGGAGAGAGGGGGCCATCTATAAGGGAGGGGGTATAGGGGGCCATCTATAAGGGAGGGGGTAGAGGGGGCCATCTATAAGGGAGGGGGTAGAGGGGGCCATCTATAAGGGAGGGGGCCATCTATTTGGGGGGGCAACATAGGGGGAGAGGGAATACACAGAGGGGGGCATATATTATTAGGAGGTCACAGAGTCAGGGCTACCCACTAAATGAGGGTGTAAAGGGGACAGTACAGATGTGCAGTGTGTAGAGAGATGGAGATGGTGTCAGAGTGTGGAGCCTAATATGTCTGTCTGGCAGATTCTGTGGATTCGTGGCTCGGAGAAGTTCTCATAACGGCCCAGGACAGATGGAGAAGATGATGAAAAGGAAAGAACTCCGATCAGAAAAGACGTCTCCTGTGAGTCACCTGATATAACTGCACTGTAATGTATATGGTGTATAGAGCCTGTGTAGAGCTGGGGCCACCTCTATATGACTGGATGAGGTGATTTAGTATACTGGATTTGGTCAGTAACAATATGGTGGTGATGGTAGTGGTTGTGGTGTGGCGGTAATGTTTCCTCCCTATATACTGGTAATATTGGTCTCAGTATACAGGATTTGGTCGGTAACAGTATGGCGGTAATAGGTAATATCTGTCTTGGTGTGTGTGTGTGTGTGTGTGTATATATATATATATATATATATATATATATATATATATATATATATACATACAGTGGTACCTTGGTTTAAGAGTAACTTCGTTTAAGAGCGTTTTGGTTTAAGAGCTCACAGTTTTTCAAAATTGTGACTTGGTTTAAGAACATTGCTTTGGTTTAAGAACTTCCTGTATTGGGTGGGAGAGCGAGTGGAGAAGGGGCATGGCCTGCATAGCGGGGTCTACAGCACTGTACTCTAAACACCTTCCAAATCATAGCAGATCCCCTTCAGGCTGGGGCTTACATCAGGGGACAGGACTGTGTGTGGGGGGGTAATCTCTCCATAGCTGTAACCCCTCTCTCCCCGGACAGAGAGTGCTGCATGTATGTGCCCACATCTGTACTGCTCATTCCTTCATGCTCCCTGCAGTCTCTCCGCCCTTGTGTTTCCCATCCTCTCCATTACTGTACAGTACAGAATAATAAATATATTTGGGGTGCGGAACCAATTGTCTGCATTTACATGATTTCTTATAGGAAAATTTGCTTTGGTTTAAGAGTGGATTTGGATTACAAGCACGGTCCTGGAACGAATTATGCTCATAATCCAAGGCACCACTGTGTGTGTATATATATATATATATATATATATATATATATATATATATATATATATATATTATACACACACACACAACAGTAGCATCACTTGGTCGTGAAAGGAGGGGGGGGGGGGCCCAAGTTGGCCTCTCGCACCAGGGCCCAGGAGACATTAGCTACGCCCCTGTCCTTGGGCTTCTCTTATGTGCTCTTAAAGGGCAACTCAAGCAGAAAAAAAATTCTTTCATATCAACTAGTGTGAGAAAGTGACAGAGGTTTGTAATTTACTTCTGTTAAAAATTCTCCAGTCTTCCTGTACTTATCAGCTGCTGTATGTCTATGGCATACAGCATCTGATAAGTACTGGAACACTGTGTCACTTTCTGGCACCAGTTGATTTAAAAGAAAAAAAAATGTTTTCACTGGAGTTCCCCTTTACCCACAGAGCTGTGTCCTCCCTTATATTTTCTCATGGTTCAAAATATGCCAACACAAAAAGACCTTTTTTGAGGAAAAAACATATCACAAAACAAAACATTTCTGGGGGCTGGTGTTAAAGGGGTAGTGCGGTGTAAAACTTTTTTTTTCCGCTAAATAACACACATTATAAAGTTATACAACATTGTAATGTGTGGTATTCATGTGAATGGCCCCCTTCCCAATGTTTCCACCCCCTAACGCTTGGCCCGGAAGTGTAATACTGCATACTCACAGAATCACTGTCAACCCTTCCAGTCCTGACCGCCATCTTGGGACGATCACATCACTCTTCTGGAGGCTGACCTGACTGCTCCAGCCCTCCCTCATGTAATCAGCTGCTCAGCCGCGATTGGCTGAGCATAAATGAAGCCCCAGATGTCTTCTGTTATGCTTAGCCAATTGCGGCTGAGCAGCTGATGACGCGCGGGAGGGGGCCTGCATAAGGGAGGGCTGGCGCAGTCAGGCCGACCTCCTAAAGAGTGATGTGATCGTCCCAAGATGGCGGCTGGGGTCGACAGTGATTCCGTGAGTATACAGTATTACACTTCTGGGTCAAGCGTCGGGGGGTGGAAACATGGGGGGGCCATTCGTATAAATAACACACATTACAATGTTGTCTGCTTCCAGTCCTCCTCTATCTCTGCCTCTTCTGTTTGCTTTGTCATCTCGATCTCATAGGATCTGCCTCTACAACCAGTCAGTGACTGAGATGGGACACTGCGGCCTTCTTTCATAAACAGCACCACACTAATCCATGGGTTGCATCTGGAACTGCAGCGTCACTCCTTGAGAATGAGGCAGAACTGCTATCCCATTTCTAGTCATTTACTTTTAGTTTTATCGGAGGGACTCTCAAGACTATTGACAGGGGTTACCGCTTCTGTATTTTGGACAAAATATCTCCTAATACCTCATGTTTCTCATGTTCACTGGATGCACACATCAGGGTTGCCAACCTCATTTTTATTTATTTTTTCTTTTCTTGCACATTATCCAAAACTGACGGCCAACATTTTTTATGGACATATTGGGAAACCGTAATGAATCATAAACAATGTAAGCTATACACGTCTGCAGGCCAGAATACTGATTTGGACACATCAAAAGCATTTACTGTGGACTGTAATAAGGATAATTAATAATTACTATCCAAATAGTCTGTTTAAGCTTCTCCGGCTGCAAAAAATCATAGACACATCAAACTTTTTTACACTAAGAAAAAGATAAATTCAAAAATGTACTGTCTGGAAATTTAGAGAAAGTTTGCAACTTTGTGAGGTTGGAGGAAAAAAGGATATTAGCATTTATGTACTTAAAAGGTGCAGGGCCAAACTGGTGGGCCTAGTGCAAAGATCTCAAGAGTGCCCCCCTTCCTCATAAAGTTTACATGATGTAATAGTCCCACTGCTCTGCTGTGCATACATCATATACACACATACTGCACACTCCATATACAGTGGTACCTTTGTTTAAGAGTAACTTGGTTTAGGAGCGTTTGGTTTAAGAGCTCACAGTTTTTCAAAATTGTGACTTGGTTTAAGAGCATTGCTTTGGTTTAAGAGCTCCCTGTACTGGGTGGGAGGGGGAGTGGAGGAGGGGCATGGCCTGCACAGCGGGTCTACAGCCCTGTACTCTGACCCAGGATGTCTCCCTCACCTTCCAAATCATGGCAGATCCACTTCAGGCTGGGGCTTGCATTAGGGGACAGGACTGTGGAGGTAATCTCCTCATAGCTGTAACCCCTCTCTCCCCGGACAGAGAGTGCTTCATGTATGTGCCCACATCTGTCCTGCTCATTCCTTCATGCTCCCTGCAGTCTCTGTCAGCCCTTGTGTTTCCCATCCTCTCCATTACTGTACAGTAACTTATAATATGACATATTCTGCTGTTTCTGAATGTTTGTTTCATCTGTTTTACATGTTATTCATAATAATAAATCATTATTTTGGGGGTGTGGAACCATTTGTCTGCATTTCTATTATTTCTTATACGAAAATTTGCTTTGGTTTAAGAGTGGATTTGGATTACAAGCACAGTCCCGGAACGAATTATGCTCGTAATCCAAGGCACCACTGTGTATACATCATACACACATATACATAAATCATATACATAAATCATATACACACATATACATACATATACCATATACATACATCATATACACCATCATATACACCATACTGTACATGCATACATACATTCTTTACTCACAAAATATACATACTGTATACATTACATACATAAACCCACTTTATACACATACACACTTTCTCACCGCATATATACATCCACAGTTCTCATACACACACACACACACGCACATGAACACACACACTCCTCAGCATCTTCTGCAGGTTTTGCCTTCCTTCTCCTCCTCCTCCTGTCTCCCTCTTCCTCCTCCTCATGCTGTCACCAGTGCCAGGACTATCATACAACATGGGGAGAGAGCAGGCCCCCAGACTACAGCCCTGCACTGGCTGTCATCTGACTGGTTAAGTTAAGAGCCCTGTCAGACAAACTAGGGCTTGAAGTAGAATTACATTATAGTATATATTGTCCGATATATATATATATATATATATATATATATATATATATATATATATATAAATATACACTCACCGGCCACTTTATTAGGTACACCATGCTAGTAACTGGTTGGACCCCCTTTTGCCTTCAGAACTGCCTCAATTCTTCGTGGCATAGATTCAACAAGGTGCTGAAAGCTTCCTCAGAGATTTTGGTCCATATTGACATGATGGCGTCACACAGTTGCCGCAGATTTTTCGGCTGCACATCCATGATGCGAATCTCCCGTTCCACCACATCCCAAAGATGCTCTATTGGATTGAGATCTGGTGACTGTGGAGGCCATTTGAGTACAGTGAACTCATTGTCATGTTCAAGCAGAAATCGAGACTCATCAGACCAGGCAACGTTTTTCCAATCTTCTACTGTCCAATTTCGATGAGCTTGTGCAAATTGTAGCCTCAGTTTCCTGTTCTTAGCTGAAAGGAGTGGCACCCGGTGTGGTCTTCTGCTGCTGTAGCCCATCTGCCTCAAAGTTCAACGTACTGTGCGTTCAGAGATGCTCTTCTGCCTACCTTGGTGGTAACGGTTGGCTATTTGAGTCACTGTTGCCTTTCTATCAGCTCGAACCAGTCTGCCCATTCTCCTCTGACCTCTGGCATCAACAAGGCATTTCCGCCCACAGAACTGCCGCTCACTGGATGTTTTTTCTTTTTCGGACCATTCTCTGTAAACCCTAGAGATGGTTGTGCGTGAAAATCCCAGTAGATCAGCAGTTTCTGAAATACTCAGACCAGCCCTTCTGGCACCAACAACTATGCCACGTTCAAAGGCACTCAAATCACCTTTCTTCCCCATACTGATGCTCGGTTTGAACTGCAGGAGATTGTCTTGACCATGTCTACATGACTAAATGCACTGAGTTGCCGCCATGTGATTGGCTGATTAGAAATTAAGTGGTAACGTGCAGTTGGACAGGTGTACCTAATAAAGTGGCCGGTGAGTTATATATATATATATATATATTGTGGCATGGTGGGGCTGTAAGAGGCAGTTCTGTGCCTCTGGAGTGGGAATTGGAGTTCAGGTGGAGCTCCTGCTCCAGATACTCCACTCCAGCCCAAGAGCTAATGAGGCTCTGAAACCACCTGGTGGAGCTCTATTAGAGACTCCAGAGCTTCCCAGGTGATGGCTCCCAGGTGAAGACTCCCAGTGTGGGAGAACACAGGCAGTGCTAGGCCTGTGGGAGCTGCAGACAAGAAGTCTGGGTAAGACCAGTGGAGCTGGTGATATTGAGCATTAGGCTCATAAGTGACAGCTAGGGAAGCTGTGGTGTTAGTCAGTGGCTAGACGGCCTAGGTTTTATTTTATTGGCAGTGTTGCCTATGTCTTGTGTTTTTTTGAACGGATAAATAAAGCTGACTGAGGTCCGTATAAAGCATACAGCACTGACTGGACTGCAATTTGTGATGTGCCAACCGTCTCAGGCCCAGGAGATGGCGATCCCAGCGAGTGAGTAACCCCCAGATTGTCACATATGGTGGAGGATGCTGTGGGCAGAAAAATGGCACATGAAGTTTGTGGCTGAATTTAAAGAGCCTGAAGACTTATAAGAGGTTGTGTCTCTGTGGAGCAAGAGATATACAGAGACTGTGTTTCAGCTGGATTTAAAGGGCCAGAAGCTTTGAGAGATTGAGTCTCTGTGGAGAGAGACATACAGAGACTGTCTTGTCTGGATAAGGCCAGTATTGCTTGTTTGAAGCATGTGTTTCTGCTGCATAAAGAATATAGTTGCCATGGGTCTAGCAGAGGACTATGTCAGACGTATATGGGACATAAAGCGCCGTGAAGACATGGCTAAACAGATGGGTTATAACCTTGCGCAGTTTGAAGCAGAGCGGGAGGCTGTTGAGGCCCAACTGCAAAGGACATTGGATAAGCACGCTTCTGTACAAAGTGCATGTACTGCTACACCCCGCACTGCACTGCAGGGGGCTACTAACCAGAAAGCACAGGGGTCCAAGCCCAGTGGTTGCTGTACCAAGGTCCCAGGTGCATCCTGGTCTGATTCCCCAGATAAAAAGCGTGAGGGTGCCGTCCCTAAAGCCAACCAGCCAGAGCCAGGCTTGAGATGTATGAGAATGGACTGTTGTGTAATTGGATGTGCTTTTGCCCAGTGCCCAAGTGTTAAAAAGTCACTTTTGCAGAGGCGCCATGATGTTGTTGCTAGGAGCAACCAACCACACCAGCAAGTGGCCGTCACTGAGCAGAGAGCGCCATGTTGGAGGTGCATGGGAGCGGGTGTCTGTGCATCTTATTGTCCTCTGGTCAGGAGATGCATGGGAGCGGGTGTCTGTGCATCTTATTGTCCTCTGGTCAGGAAATCAGAGAAATTTAAACCAAAAACCTGTGAATTGCTGGTGGGTGGAATCCCACTGCTGGTTGACCTGGACTGTCGCCAGGAGGTGTCCAGGGTCCACCCGGATATTATACTGTTTGTGAAGAGTCGACCAGAGCCGTATGGTAAGACTATTCTAATTGACTTTAAAACCTGTTATGGGACAGTAAATCATGTGCTGGAGGTCTGTGCGGAGCTTGAGGTGGAGTTCATACTTGGCAGAGACTTTCCTTATTTCTGGCAGTTGTGGGAGGGAGAGTCCCCAGTAAAGTGTACTGTACCACTGCCTAAGGGGGAGGAGCCAGGAGAAGCATATACAAAAGTCCCAGAGTTACCAGTGGGTGGAGTCTCACTGTCTTATTGTGTGAACTGTGACCAAAATAAGTCCAAATGTTCAGCAATGCTACCAAGTGAGGAGAAGAATCCTGTGGCTGACAAGACCATCCTGATGTCTGATGAGATTATTGCACAGTCTGAACATGGACTTGAAAAGTCAGATGAAATTAATGATAATGTATTGCATGCAATGTGTATTGAAAATGTCACCCCGCAGTTATGTGATAGCAGTAAGGTCATGTCAGATTTGCTGCCTAACATGCATTTAACCCATAACTATGTCCCACAACCTAAGCAGGTAAATGATGGGTGTACTACAGCGTTAGTTCCAATGAATGCAGAGTGTGAACTAACCTCTAAAGCAGAAAAAGCAGCAGAGGGGATTAGCTCTAGTGTGCCCCTAGAGGTCATGGTGTATAATGACCAGATGATTGCATGTGATGAAGGTGCAGTGCTGCCCCTAGAGGTCATGGTGTGTAAGGACCAGAGTATTGCATGGGATGCATGTGCTGTGGTTGAAAGCAATACAGAGAGTTTGGTGGCCTTTACTGAGTCAAGTGAGGCCAATGTGGTTGCTAGTGGCAACCAAATATCTGCTGAAGATAACAAGGAGGGTGAGCAGACTCACAAGCCCATGGGTTCATATTATGCCAAGAGAGTGACATACAAAGTCAAACAGCATGTGAGAAGTGACTGTGGCAGTAAGCGGTATGTATGCTGGGTTTGTGGGGCACGTTTTTCCCAAAGTGATGCAGTGAGAATGCATGTGGTGCGGAAACATTGTGAAAATGTGTTGTGTATTCTCACACCTAAACTATGTTCCTACAACAGCTGTGCTGTGCCCAATAGGTATCTCCGAAATAAAAGAAGGGGAAAAAGTGACCAGTGTGAATATGGTTGTAGACTGAAATGTTGCATGGAGATAGCCAGATGTGCTTGGCCTGGTAGGAAGCCGTATGCACGTGGTTTGTCTGAGAGCGCCCCCTGTGTCTATGACAGTAAGCCTGGTGTGGGTGACCGTGTTACAATGCAGAGCCAGATAGACCTGAGTGGTGCATCCAGTAGGGTTAGTGAGGGTCACACAGTAGCAGCATCCAGTGAGGTTAGTGGTGGTCACACAGTAGTAGAACAGCCACCGCTTATTGTTATAGAATCTCTTCTTTGTCAGGTCCCAGAAGCTGTTCCTGTGGCTAATGTGAACATGCCTCAAGTAGCAGATGATGAGATGGTGGCCAGAGAAGGTCAGGATGAAGAGCTTGTGTTGGCTCACACATTACCTCTTACAGGGAGTCTTGAAGTTACTGAGGCTGATGTGAATAATGAAGAGGTAACTTTGGAGGAATCATGTCCTCAGTACCAAGATGTGCATGAAGGAGCTGATATGAAGACTTTCACTTTGGAGACTGAAAGTGAATGCAGTCTGTATGTTGCCCTGTCTGGAGTGAGAGGTAGTGAGAACTGTCAGTCAATGTCTAAGCCGAATGTCACTCATACAGTCCCATCCAATGTAGCTGGAAGTGAGAGGATTTATGTTGCCAAGGGTAACAGCCTGGATGTTACCAATAAGGGAAACCAAATTACATATGAGAACAAGGACTGTGTGCACGCTGAGAGTGGTTCTCAGTACAGCCGTCCTATGTATGTCTCCACTTATGGACGTGGTCATGAAAGAAATGAACGGCAAAGTGAGAAAGTGGGGTACGGTGGTTCTGTCTTATGGAAAATGCGGGGGAAACAAAAACCTCATAAAAAGTGTGATGTGTGTCCCCAGGAAAAGAAAATGAGGCATGAATGGTGTCACATCTTACCCCAATGTAGGACCTTTGACCCAGGAGGGGGTGTTAATAAAGTGACAAGTCCTACGGCCTTTATCAGGGGGGGAGGATATGTGGCATGGTGGGGCTGTAAGAGGCAGTTCTGTGCCTCTGGAGTGGGAATTGGAGTTCAGGTGGAGCTCCTGCTCCAGATACTCCACTCCAGCCCAAGAGCTAATGAGGCTCTGAAACCACCTGGTGGAGCTCTATTAGAGACTCCAGAGCTTCCCAGGTGATGGCTCCCAGGTGAAGACTCCCAGTGTGGGAGAACACAGGCAGTGCTAGGCCTGTGGGAGCTGCAGACAAGAAGTCTGGGTAAGACCAGTGGAGCTGGTGATATTGAGCATTAGGCTCATAAGTGACAGCTAGGGAAGCTGTGGTGTTAGTCAGTGGCTAGACGGCCTAGGTTTTATTTTATTGGCAGTGTTGCCTATGTCTTGTGTTTTTTTGAACGGATAAATAAAGCTGACTGAGGTCCGTATAAAGCATACAGCACTGACTGGACTGCAATTTGTGATGTGCCAACCGTCTCAGGCCCAGGAGATGGCGATCCCAGCGAATGAGTAACCCCCAGATTGTCACAATATATACAGTATATATATATATATATCAATATATACAGTATATATATATATATATATATATATATATATATATATATGTGTGTGCAGCTTATACATCTACATTATATCTATATATACACCTTTCAGACCACTGCTTTTAGAGCAAAGTGGTGGTCGATCACCCAGACAATGAACTGTCAACAATGGGAGAGAAAGAGCAGAAAGAGTCAGAAAAAGACTAGTTTGCTAAATGACTGTATTTACAAAAAAATGTAACGTGACGAGTCACACAAGTTAAACTTAAAAATATTTCTTTAAGCATAAAAAATATCTAAATACATCAGTCCTCTTTTGTATTGACAGAGATTAATGTCATGTATTTACGGGGTTGTCCAGTATCCCTGAGTTTAAGAAAACTCACTTTTTCCCTGGAACATAACTTTCCATCTGAGAACATTTTAATTTGTCTTTTTTGAGAGATAAATCCTGCACTGCTATAGAAAATTCCAATATAAGATACTGTAGAAAAATGAATGAATGTAGAAGAATGAATGCCTTTTTCATTTAAAAAAAAAAAACCTAGAATAATTGAGTAAAAGTCCATCAATGCTACACTCCCTGAATATAAAGTGTAGATTACAGGTGGGGTCTCATCTGAACTAGTCACCTTGATAAGAACATTAGTCAATACTTACAAGGTCACAGCGACCATCAGCTGCTGCTTTCTGACTGTAGTCTTAGCAGTCTATACTTTTTCAAGTTAAACAGAGATGGTTACATAAGTTCTCAATCAATAAAATGATGAGGAGGAGTGATCTCTATACATTCTCTACATCAATATGAGGTGGTTGTGTTCATCTTGTGCTTCCTACTTCTTCATCACCAGATGATCTGCTTCAGCACCACGGACAGCATTTTCCCTATTACGGAAAAGAAGGATTCACTGACACGTATCTATTCTGTTTAATCCCTTACAATAGTTTAACAAAAAAGGCGCTTCATGAATTCGAAGAAAATTTCCACCTTTTAAGGTCCAACATTTATAGGAATTAAAGCTCCATTTTCCTAATAGAGAGCGTTAATCCCCTGCATATACAGTGAATAACATTATAAGGCTATGTTCACACAATGCAAGTTCCATAGTAATCACGGCCGTTGTTGAAAATCGGCAACAACGGCTGTGATTACTACGGAACTTACGTTGTGCTGCAGCTGAGGGAAACCCAGCCGGGGTATATACACATAATATACACGCCGGCCGGGATCCCTATCAGTGCCGCAAAAAACTGACATGTCAGTGCACACAATGGAGCGTACGGCTCCGGCCTCATGCTCCATTGTGTGCAGCGAGGAATTCGAGGAGCACACTGATGCGCCTGCATCCGAATTCAGCAGCAGTGAAAATCATCTGGCCGGTACTGCAGTAGGATGATTTGCTTTTATTTAGTATTTTATCATTGTTATATGTTTTAATTTGGTAACCGCCCCCTTTGATCACATGTGGGCTGCAGGCATTTTTACCGGGCCATGTCAGAGGGGACATTGTCGATAAAGTTATCATTGTTGTCATTGATTGTCATCAGTAATGTCATCGATAATGTCATCGATGATATCATCACTACTTAATGATGTCATCAGTGATGTCAACGATGATGTTATCAATAAAGGTTTTGTTGTCAATGATTGTCACCACTGATGTCATAGATAATGTCATTGAAGATGTCATTGATGATGTCATGAAGATTCAATTGATGATATCATCACTACTCGATAATATCATCAATGACGTAATCAGTGATGTCACCGGTGATGTCAACGATGATGCTGTTGATAAAGTTATCATTGTTGTCAATGATTGTCATCAGTGATGTCATTGATGATGTCATTGATGATGTCCTCGATGTCATCTATGATGTCACCAATGATGTCATCACTATTCAATGATGTCATAGATGATGTAATCAATGATGATATTGTTGATAAAGTTATCATTGTTGTCAGTGATTGTCATCAGTGATGTCATTGATGATTTAAGTGATGATGTCATCGAAGATGTCATTGATGATGTCACCAATGATGTCATCACTATCTGATGATGTCATCGAGGATGTAATCAATGAAGTCATCAGTGTCAACGATGATGTTGTCGATAAAATTATCATTGTTGTCCATTATTGTCATTGATGATGTAATTGATGATGTCATAGATGATGTCATCACCATTCGATGATGTGATTAATTATGTCATCAGTGATGTCAACGATGATGTTGTCGATAGAGTTATTATTGTTGCCAATGATTGTCATTGATGATGTCATTGATGATGTCATTAATGATGTCATCACTTTTTGATGATCTCATCAATAATGTAATCAATTATGCCATCAGTGGTGTCAACAATGATGTTGTTGATAGAGTTATCATTGTTGTCAATGATTGTCATCTGTGATGTCATTGATGATGTCATTGAAGATGTCATTGATGATGTCATCAATGATGTCATCTATGATGTCACCGATGATGTCATGATGTCATCACTATTCGAAGATGTTATCGATGTATTCAATGATGATGTTGTCGATAAAGTTATCATTGTTGTCAATGATTGTCATTAGCGATGTAATTTATGATGTCATCGATTATGTCATTGATGATGTCATCAATGATGTAACCAATGAAGTCATCAGTGTTGTCAATAATGATGTTGTCGATAAAGTTATCATTGTTGTCAATGATTGTCATTGATGATGTCATTGAAAATGTCATTGAAGATGTCATCGATGATATCATCGACGACGTCATCACTTTTTGATGATGTGATCGATGATGTATTCAATGATGTAATCAGTGATGTCAACAATGATTTTCTCGATAAAGTTATAGTTGTCAGTGATTGTCATCAGTGATGTCATTGATGATGTCATCGATGATGTAATCACTATTTGATCATGTCATTAATGATGCAATCAATGATGTCATAAGGGATGTCAACTATGGTGTTTTTAATAAATAAATTTAATAATTGTTGTCAATGATTGTCATCAGTGATGACATTGATGATGTCAGTGATGATGTCATTGATGATATCATCGAATATGTCATTGATGATTTCATCGATGATGTCATCACTTTTTGATGATGTTATCAATGATGTAATCAGTGATGTCATCAGTGATGTCAATGATGATGTTGTCGATAAAGTTATCATTGTTGTCAATGATTGTCATCGGTGAAGTCATCCATGATGTCTACAATTATAGTATTTTTGAAGTCATTATAGATGTTATTTATGTCATCGATATGTCATCGGTGATGTCATCAGTAATGTCTACAATGTTGTCGATAAAGTTGTCATTGTTGTCAATGATTAATACCAGTGATGTCATTGATGATGTCACAATCAGCAAGAATTTGTTGGCGTGGAAAGCTGTCCCATGCAGCCTGCAATGGAATGTGGACTATTATTGTTTGATACAAGAAAAATAAAGATGAAGTGAACCACAATGGTGAGGGCCCTTTATTGCAGGAAATAAATATTTGAAACAATAAAAAATTCGAACTTCATATTTGGTCCAGAAACCTTTGTTTGCTGAGGACATTTTCTGTAGTTTTTGACCAGGTTTGCAGACAGGTTTGGAGATTGTGTTCCACTCCTCCATATAGATCTTCTCAAGATCCTTCAGGTTTCAGGGCTGCCCCTGGTCAACATTGAGTTTCATCTCCTACCAACAATTTTCTATTGGGTTCAGGTCTGAAGATTGGCTAAGCCACTCTAGTACTACGAATGCTTCTTAGCTCCTTAGTTGCCCTGGCTGTGTGTTTCAGGTCATTGTCATGCTGGAAGACCAAGCCACAACCCATCTTTAATGCTCTTACTGAGAGAAGGAGGCTGTTGGCCAAAATCATGCGATACATGACCCCATACATCCTCTCTTCAATACGCTGCAGTAGTCCTGACCGCTTTACAGGAACGCAACCCCAAAGTAAAATGTTACCACTCCCATGCTTCACAGTTGGGCCTATGTTCTAGGGGTTGTACTTTTCCTTCTTTTTCCTCCAAACATGGTAAATGGAGTTAATACCAAAAAGTGCTATTTTTTGTCTCATCTGACCACATGACCTTCTCCAATACCTCCTCTGGTTCATGTGAATGGTTATTGGCAAACTTCAGATGGGCCTGATGATGTGCTGGTGTGGTGTGAGTGTGCCCTGCAGGATTTTATTCCATGACGATGTGCTGGAAATCTTTGAGACTGTGGTCCCAGCTCTCTTCAGGTCATTGACCAGATCCTCTTGTGTTAGGTCTGAGCTGTTTCTTGACCTTTTTTAGAATCACTCTTACCACATGAAGCAAAATCTTGCATGGAGCCCCGGACTAGGGAAGATTGACAGTTATCTTGTGTTTCTTCCATCTTCTAATAGTTGCCCCAACAGTTGTTGACTTCTCACAAAGCTGCTTGGCAATTGTCCTGTAGCCCATCCCAGCCTTGTGCAGGTCTACAATTCCCAGATGTCCTTAGACAGTTCTTTGGTCTTGGCCATGGTGAAGAGGTTGGAGTTTGATTGAGTGTGTGGGCAGTTTTTTTTTTTTTTTTTTTTTTTTTTTTTTAATACAGGTAACAAGTTCAAACAGATGTAAAGAGTGCAGAGTAGGAAGAGCTTCTTAAAGAAAAACTAACAGGTCTGTGTGAGGCAAAATTCTTGCTGGCTGGTATCAAGTGATCAAATACTTATTTCATGAGATAAAATGCAAATTTATTTTTTAAATCATCAAATCATTAAATCATACAATTTGATTTTTCGGAATTTAAAGTACACCTTCAATAAATATTACAGACCTCTCTATTCATTGTAGGTGGGAAAACTTGCAAAATAGTCAGTGTAACGAACATTTCCCCCACATTTTCTGTCATTCAGATCTTTGGGGCTTCATCATTGGACTTTTTGATGACTCCTTAGGTGACCCAGTGTGTTTAGCTTCAGCCCCATGTAAAAGCATTGACAACACATTGGGATATCACAATGGGATGTGTCAAGTGAGAAATCTAATGCTATTATATGCTCATTTTGGGGAAATTGGATTTTGCATTGCGAGGATGTTTTGTAGCTTTAATCTTGGTCACCTGGGGATTTTGAAGATGTACATTTGGAATGGAAACAGTATAGTAATGTACCCAGCAAATGGTATATATGCCAGAAATGCGTCAGTATTGTTATTACATGATGATCAGCTGTAGTAATGTGGTGACGACTGCTGGGAGGAAGTGAACAGCAAAACATCCCCATCAGGATCTCATCGACTTCTACAGAGCATCACATTGAGGAACATCTGGTATTCTGGGTATAATACAGCAGAGAGGACAGCATGTACTATGTGTACACATGGCAGGTACTATATCTGAGAGGTTTTGGTAGCATTAAAGGAGCAGTTAACGTAAATGGTATAATATTTATACTAAGAAGTGCAAATATCGTTCACACATACAGTAGTTGTGTCAGCAAGGTACATAGCAACTTCTATGGGGTACACAACTTAGGGATGAACTCCAATTAGATATAACATGCAATCATCACTGTGTGCATTATTATTATTATTATTATTATTATTAAAATTATTATTATTAAAATTATCATCATCTAATGTTAGGAGCGACAAACAATAATGTAATCCACTCTATGGGCCCGTTCATATTATGGAATTGGTGCTGAAATTCCGAAATCCCGCCTGCTATCTCTTTTAATGCAAGGCCTTGCGTGCCTCCTCTCTCCGTGCCTTTCCACTCAAAGTAGTAGCATGTGTGCGGGTGGAGCAGCATTCCTGGGTGCACATAACACGCCAGAGTCGCAGCATTATGCTGATGCAGCTGAAGGCATTAGAGTGCCGAGCCGGGATCAGCGCCATTACGGCGCAGACCCCGACCGGTATCAGATGCGGGGATCGCCCCTCCACGATCGCGTGGGAGGGGGACAGCTCCCCCCACTAGACCACAAGGAAAGGGGAACAGTATGTATTTAACTTTGATAGCTGCATCTAAATACTTAATTAGCGGGCACGGCCATCGGACCATGCCCGCTAATAGCCGTGGTCCTGGGATGCATATAGCACCTGGAATCGCGGCAGTTCAGAGCAGGGTCGCCGTGTGACCTCCCTCTGAGCTCCCCTAGCAGCACCGGGACGTTCAGTAACATCCTGGTACAGCTATGGGTTAAATCACGTTGCCTATGACAACCACAGATGGCACAGGCAAGGGGGAAATCACACAGCACCCACCGCTAACTGTCATTGTGTGTGTATGATGTGGTCAGACATGTCCTCTTTAAATTTTCAAAGTCATCTGCCACTTTCATATGCCCTATTACACATAAGGGTGTGTGTGTCTCATGGCACACAAGGAATATACAGCCGTATACCCTCTCTATGCCATAGTTGAATGCCCTACAGCAGGCAACAGTGCACAGCACGCAGAACAGTAGTACCAGGCTTTTATTTTTTTTCCTTGGCACACAAGGAGTATACAGCGATACACCCTATACAGACAGATTCACCGCAGCCTATTCCTCACAGTGAATACACTCCAGCTGCCTGTCTGAACACACCTATGTGCTGCTAGCTGTTTTAATATCAGTATATCTTTAGTTAAATGTATTCTTTCTATAGCTTTATTCCTAAAAATGGCTTCTGGGGTCTCTCCTGCCTAAAATCCCCTAATTACCAACTCACTCTGCTGCACACTGTCTCCCTCTCTAGCTCCAAGCAGCATCTGATAATGAATCTCAAATCCACCATTCCTGTACTTTGAAGATCACATGGTTTAGCCAGCCAATGAATGCAGATGTTTGGTTTTTTTTCTCTTAACTTCCTGTGTCCTCCTAGTTCCTGCCCCCCCCGCCCCCCCCCCCCCCCCCCCCCCCCCCCCCCACACACACACACACACGCACCTTTAAGAAAAAAAACTCCAGGGAAGGTGAGAGGGTATTTTTACTGGGGTTTTATTGAATATTTGATCAAAATCGAGTATTTCAAATAGTGTCCTACTGGATCGAATGCCTACTCGATTGAGTAGTACTCGCTCATCTCTAGTCATCATACATATACTCATAGCTTATACATATGATCAGCTTTAGTCTCTAGGCTCATTTACAGTACATTGGGCATTACAGCACCCTATCGATTATCTGCATAGTAAGTCCTACACGAACAATCAATAAGATTTGTTATGCTGTCTTATTACATATCCATATCTCATGCATCCCTGACATGAGTTCATACCTAGTGGTTATCAATGATGACATAGGAAGATTAAAAAAAAAGATAAATGTTCTAATTGATGGAATCTAAACATCAGTTACATTCATATAACACAAAGAGTCATTCCATCTATGGCTACTTTTATTTGCAATAACTAGGAAACAGAAAAGTCCTCACCAATACAATACAATACAAAGTTATTTTAACACATCAATATTATAGATCGCTTTGCCACAGGTGATAATATTTCATGCGTCAGTAATAAATTCAGTACAGTTAGTTTAACAATGTACTAAAATGTACAGTTATACTCAATTTCTGAAATAGGAATAAAAATACTAGATTGTATTAAGCCCCAGGGATATCTGTCTCTCTGTATTACATCTTTAATGAAGTTTTCTTTCCCCAACTTTTCAGAAAAAAAAAAAAAACGACAACGAGAAAGTAAAATGCATATAATGCGTATAGAAGAATGCAATCAAGTGATAATATTTAACCGAACAAAGTATGCAATAGAGATAATGGATATTTCATTGGCACCTACAAAATAGGTAAGTTCTCCCATCAGAGATATAAATGATAATGTCAAAGCTGGGGAACCGAGGATCCATTTCTGTTTTATAATGGAAAGAATTGCCGTCTTGAAAGCTCACAAATTGTGACATTTTGAAAAAATATTGCTTTTATAATTGAATATGTAGCCCTTATTTTTTGTCAGCTGTGGCCTACACGTTCTATCCAGAATGCTGACATTCAAGAAATATGATATTTCTAACATCATAATACGTATAATATTGCAGTAGGTATAAAGAAAATGTAAAAATATATTCCATTCAAAATGAAGAATTGTCGACTACACTGTGTTTGATGCCTTACCTTTCCAATGTGTAATGCTTCCTATATTCAGTATAAGGGTAGCTTAACACGTACCCATTCAGCTTCACACTACTGGATCTGCAGCGGCTTACGCTGCGGATCCAGTAGTGTGAAGCTGAATGGGTCCCATATACGCAGCGAATCTGCTGCCTGTATGGGACCCTTTAAACCCCCCGCCGCCGGCCGCCCACCCGTTGCCCCGGGCCCAAGCATACATTACCTGCTCGGCGCCACGGCTGTGTGAGTCTCACGGCTCCCTTCGCTCCCCATCAGCCAATCAGTGCTGCCTGTGCACTGATTGGATGATGGGGAGCGAGGGGAGTCGGGAGCCTCACCCAGAGCCGCGGTGCCGAGCAGGTAATGTATGCTCGGGGCTGGGGCTGCAGGCGGGCGGCAGGCTGCGGGGGGGGGGGGGGGGGGGCGGTTATAGGGGCCAGGTCCCATACATGCAGCGGTTAAGCCTTATTCACACGTTTCATAAATTTGTCTGTAATTGCCGATCCGTAGTTACGGACAAATTCAGGGTCTATTTATTTCTATCAGGCTGTTCACACTATCCGTAACTTTAGGGATCTGCAATCCATTCCACAAAAAATTTGTATACATCCTAGTACGGGGCGTCATTGTGGAACAATTAGCCACTAGAAGTCTATGGGATCTGCATGTCAGGTAAAGGGGTCTGGGATGACAACAGACAGGTGCAACCCTAGAACTGACACCCGCCCCAGCTGTCCCTACCTGATTGCCTCGACAGCCCTAAGATGGCTGCGGACAACTGGGCGGCGATCCCTAACCTGATCCAAGTGGAAACACAAAACGGAGACAAGACAAACACACAAAAAGGGAATAGTCAGAGGTCCTAGTCGGTAACAGCCGGCCAATATAAATACAAAGTCTAGATTCAAAGAATAGTCGGGTACAAGCCAAAAGTCAGGTGATCAGGAGTTCAAGTCAGAGTGAATAGCAAACACACACAACACCTATGTGAGCAGCCGTGGAGAGAATACTTGCCACAGCTACAACAAGGAGCAGCAGAGTAGAGTATGACAAAAACATGGGAAGCATTCTGGCTGTTATTGATGCAGAGTTGAACGCATGGCCCAAGTCCTAACAGAACCCCCCCCCCCCCCTGAGGAGGGGCCTCCGGACCCTCACAAGGCCCTTCGGGCTTGGTGGGGTATAAAGAATAAAATTTTTCCACCAAGTCAGGAGCATGGAGATCTTTAGCAGAGACCCATGTTCGCTCTTCAGGACCATAACCCTTCCAATGTACTACGGATGTAAACGGAGGACATGGCGTACAAACAGACTTGCCAAGGACTTAGCACAGGGTAATTTCTTGAGTGCCACTAAGTGACACATCTTACTAAAGCTGTCAACTATCACCCAAACCACTGTCTTGCCCTGAGAGGGGGGAAGATCCGTTACAAAATCCATGGAGATGTGAGACCATGGCCGACTAGGCACAGGGAGGGGTTGGAGTAAACCCTCTGGTAAGGACCTAGGGTTTTTTGCCCGGGCACAGGTCTCACATGACCTTACATAATCCCGGACGTCTCTCTGCCAAGAAGGCCACCAGCAAGAACGGGTAAGCAAATAACCTGTTCCAGTTATACCTGGGTGACCAGCCAGAACAGAGGAGTGGACCTCCTTCAACACTGCCCACCTGAGATTCATAGGCACAAACAATTTATCAGCAGGAACATTTGCAGGGGTATCATTTTGAGCTTTCAAGATAGCATCTTTCAGATCCACAGAAATACTTGCTAAGACAGTGCCCGAGGATAGAATTGTCTCTGGTTCCACCTCAGGCATTTCACAGAAACCAAAACTCCTGGATAAGGCATCTGCCTTAACATTTTTAGAACCTGGGCGATAGGTAACAATAAAATTAAAATTAAACCGGGTGAAGAATAATGCCCAGCGGGCTTGTCTGGGATTTAACCTTTTGGCCTTATCCAAATATAACAAATTTTTGTGATCAGTTATTACTGTCACTTGGTGTCTGGCTCCCTCCAGGAAGTGTCTCCACTCCTCAAAGGCCCATTTAATGGCAAAAAGTTCTCGGTTGCCAATATCGTAATTGATTTCAGAAGTGGAGAACTTCCTGGAGAAGAATGCAACTGGTTTCAGGTTAGTGTATGGTTCTTTTCCCTGTGAGAGAACTGCCCCGACACCAGCTTTGGATGCATCCACTTCCACCACAAATGGCAGCTCAGAGTCTGGATGCACCAATACAGGGGCAGAAGAGAAACTTCCTTTTAACTGAGTAAAGGCCTGTTCGGCCTCAGGTGGCCAAGAGGTTGGGTCCACACCTTTTTTGGTTAACTCTGTGAGTGGTTTGACAATCAATGAAAAGTTACGAATAAATTTTCTATAGAAGTTGGCAAACCCCAAGAACCTCTGAATCTCTTTCAAGGTAGTGGGTCTCGCCCATTCAAGCACTGCTGACACCTTCTTAGGGTCCATTTTTACCAAGTTAGGAGTTAGTATGTACCCAAGGAACCCAACCTCTTTCACACCGAACAAGCACTTAGATAACTTGGCACACAAATAATTGTTTCTTAACCTGGATAATACCTCACGGACATGCTTAACATGAGATTCCCAGTCCGGGGAGTAAATAAGAATGTCATCTAGGTAAATAACCAGGTATTGACCAAACAAGTCACGAAATATATCATTGACGAATCTCTGAAAAACGGCGGGGGCATTACTCAACCCGAATGGCATCACCAGATATTCGAAATGCCCTTCAGGAGTGTTAAATGCCATCTTCCATTCGTCACCTTCCCTGATCCGGATCAGATTGTAGGCGCCCAGAAGGTCAATTTTAGAGAACCATTGAGCACCTACAACCTGGTTCAGAAGATCCGGGATCAGGGGAAGTGGGTGCTGGTCCTTAATAGTTATTTTATTAAGCTCCCTGTAATCGATACAAGGGCGGAGGCCCCCATCTTTTTTTTCTACAAAAAAGAAACCAGCGCCCAGTGGTGACAGTGTATGTACTGGCGCATCGACTCCCGTTCTGGGGGGGACAAATTAAAAATACGGCCTTTAGGAAACCTGGCCCCAGACACGAGATCGATGGCACAGTCATACGGACGGTGAGGAGGCAAGGCGTCAGCAATGGCCTCATTAAACACATCTGCAAAGTCAGTAATGTAACTAGGGAGATCAGAAACATCATCAACAGTACATACTAGGGGATTTACCTGAGTCAGATGAGAACCACAGGAACTATCCCACTTAACCAGCTCTGTGGTTCTCCAGTCAAAACTCGGGTTATGCAGACGTAGCCATGGTAAGCCCAGAATAATATCTGCAGCTAGCTTATCCATTACAAAAAACGATATCTCCTCATGATGGAGACACCCAACCTGCATGGCCACTTCAGGAGTACGGTATTTCACTGCTCCACCACTCAGAGGGGTGGAATCTGCACCAGCCACTGTAAAAGGACAACAAAGGGGTACCTGTCATGAATGTGCCTGTACCGAATTCCGTGCGCCCCTTGGCTCGTGCTGTGCGCCTGAGATGGCGCTGATATTCAGTGCTTTTGTATGTTTGTGCAGTGTCCTGAACCTTGTCTGAACACTGCTCTATTTCCTTCTGTGTTGTTCAGCCACACCCGCTTTGCCTGAGATACTCCTGGCCACTCCGGAGTTAACTATGATGCTGGTTAGCTAGTCTGTTAGACTGTTCTCCCTGCCAGTCAGGTTGCTCTTGCCCCAGGTGTTCTGAGGAGATTAGGGGTCTGGTCCAATCAGCTCCTGCACTGGACCTCTGGTCTGCTATATAGTGTCTGCCAGCCTGCCTCTCACTGCCGGATATTGAGCTTGTCTCTGCCTGGTTCTGTGTTTCTATTCTTGCTCTGTTGATTCTGACCCTGCTTTGCCTTTCTGACCATTCTTGTTTGCTGCCTGCCCCTGACCATACTGCCTGTATATTGACTTTGCCTTTGGATTGTGATTTTGTACTTTTGCTGCCCGTTTGTTGTGACCCGGACTGTTTACCATTCGTTATTGTGTTTTGTCTGTCTGTCTTGTCCTTGTGTCCCACCTAGCCAGCGCAGGGACTGCCGCCCAGTTGCTCGCCGCCATTTTAGGGCGGATTGTGGCAAATAGGTAGAGGACAGTGGGCGGGGCTGAGCTTAGGGCTCACTGTTTGTCTTGTCCTGCTGTCCGGTTCCTGACAGAATATCCGGCCATACAATATTTTTTTTTACTCCTTACCTGTGGCCAGTAATGGACTCAGCACAGGAGTTATCTGCCCGCTTTGAGGGTCTTGCTACCCTAGTTTCTGAGCTGGCCAAGCAGGTCCAGCTATTGGCCCAGCAGCTACCAGCTACTACTCCTGCCACCCCAGTGGTCACGCTCAAGGAGCCTGACAAGTGTTCAGGGGACCTGAACACATCTTTGACATTCAAAGAAGCTTGGGTTAGTCACCCCACCCCTAGCTCCCTTGAAGAAGCCATTTCCCTGGCAATTACAATTGATCGCACGCTAAGACTAAGCCATGACCACCCCTGTGTCATTGATGTTCCTTCCTCTGTCCCCTCTAAACCTTTGCCTTCTATGTCTCGTCCTCTGGTCACCATAGAGGAACCTTCAGAACTGGGCAAAATTAAAAGATCCCTGGCCCGTAAAGAACACAGAAGACTGAACGGACTATGTTTTTATTGCGGTGAAAGTGGACACTTCATCAGCTTTTGTACCAAGCGTCCTGCAAGGCCAGATCATCAGCGTCCAGATGACTACCAGGAGGGTCATCTGGGCGTACAGGTGGGTGGAGTTTGTGTGCATTGTCCTGTTGAAGATGCCATTTCTGTGAATTCGTGTAATGTGGAAGTTGGTTCTGTGCATCCCGCTGAGGTTGTCATACTTGTGCCTGATGTGAATGAAAATTGTGATGGTAACTCTGTCTGTAACTCTTCTGTCTGTAACTCTGAGTCCTCCGCTGACGAGTGGGAGACTGATAGCGATATTGCTAGTGACATTCAAACCTGTGTGGTGAGAGGTCATTTTCCGCCTACACCTGATTTATCAAGTGAGGGTCCAGAGGCCCCTCATAAAAGGGGGGGTACTGTCATGAATGTGCCTGTACCGAATTCCGTGCGCCCCTTGGCTCGTGCTGTGCGCCTGAGATGGCGCTGATATTCAGTGCTTTTGTATGTTTGTGCAGTGTCCTGAACCTTGTCTGAACACTGCTCTATTTCCTTCTGTGTTGTTCAGCCACACCCGCTTTGCCTGAGATACTCCTGGCCACTCCGGAGTTAACTATGATGCTGGTTAGCTAGTCTGTTAGACTGTTCTCCCAGCCAGTCAGGTTGCTCTTGCCCCAGGTGTTCTGAGGAGATTAGGGGTCTGGTCCAATCAGCTCCTGCACTGGACCTCTGGTCTGCTATATAGTGTCTGCCAGCCTGCCTCTCACTGCCGGATATTGAGCTTGTCTCTGCCTGGTTCTGTGTTTCTATTCTTGCTCTGTTGATTCTGACCCTGCTTTGCCTTTCTGACCATTCTTGTTTGCTGCCTGCCCCTGACCATACTGCCTGTATATTGACTTTGCCTTTGGATTGTGATTTTGTACTGTTGCTGCCCTGGGGTTTAGCCTAGGGGGGCAAGTAGGTAGAGGACAGTGGGCGGGGCTGAGCTTAGGGTGCACTGTCTCTGTGTGTCTGGTGTCACCGGTTCCTGACAGTACCAATTCAAGACCCAATGACATTGCCACCGGGGTACGGATAAAACTCAGGGCAGCACCTGAGTCAACCATAGCGGAACACGAAAAAACAATATTCCTAGAAACCAGGGTAACAGGTAAAAGAAACTTATCAAATTTCTTGGGAGGTACCTGTGTGCCTGAGTGACCCTCTGGACCATCACTCAGGCACTGGAGTTTCCCCGACTTCTGAGGAGGCTTGGACGGACAGTTCTTCAAATAGTGACCTGGTCTCCCACAATACAGACAAAGGGAGTGCTCCAAACGATATCTCCTACGGGCCGAGGCATTTCCAAGAACCATGGGTTCATCAGAGGTCGCTGGAGGTGGAGATAGCTCCATCAGTTTGGGAAAGGTATTAGGAAGCTGGCTCGATTTTGTCTGAGCCATTGTCACCCCCATCTTTTCCCGTTTCCTCTCCCTCAGTCTTCTGTCAATGGTAACAGCTAATGTCATGTAATCACTGAGGGAGTCAGGAGTGGAGTGACTAACCATAACGTCCTTTATGGGGTCTGAAAGACCTTGACGGAACAAGGTCTTCAGGGGGGAATCCTGCCATCCAGTCAGGGCGCACCATTGTCGGAACTCGGAACAGTATTCTTCCGCGGTGCGACAACCCTGCTGGATGGACAAAAGATGGGATTCTGCTACAGCAACATGGTCAGGGTCATCATATATTTGACCCAAGGAGAAGAAAAATGTCTCCACTGAACTCCACTCAGGAGCCTCAGGAGGAACGGCCAAGGCCCAATCCTGAGGGGGACCTTGGAGAAGGGAGACAACTATAGCAACCCTTTCAGAGTCTGAAACAAACAGATTAAAACGGAAATACAGGTAACATGATTCCCTAAACGTCCGAAACGTGTTTAAGTTTCCATCAAACCTGTCAGGCAGCAGCATTTTTAATTTATGCTGTACTACCTGAAGAGGCGCTGTCACCGAGGTCTGTGTCTTGGATAATGGGGAGGTAGTCTGGGACAAATTGTCCACCCGGTTAGACAATTGCGTTACCAACCCAGCAACACCCTTAAGATGAGTAGCCAGCTCATCAAGACGGTCGGCGACCAACGTGTCGGTACTCATGCCGAACCGCCGGGAATGACTTCGGTAGGGCCTGTGAAAATGTCAGGTAAAGGGGTCTGGGATGACAACAGACAGGTGCAACCCTAGAACTGACACCCGCCCCAGCTGTCCCTACCTGATTGGCTCGACAGCCCTAAGATGGCTGCGGACAACTGGGCGGCGATCCCTAACCTGATCCAAGTGGAAACACAAAATGGAGACAAGACAAACACACAAAAAGGGAATAGTCAGAGGTCCTAGTCGGTAACAGCCGGCCAATATAAATACAAAGTCTAGATCCAAAGAATAGTCGGGTACAAGCCAAAAGTCAGGTGATCAGGAGTTCAAGTCAGAGTGAATAGCTAGTTCAAGAAGCACTAGGTAACTAGAGTCTTTCACAGGCAAGGATCATGAGACATTTGATGGTATTTATGGAACCTGTAGTCCCAGCCCCCAGGTGTGATTGGGGCTGAGGCTCCAGGTCCTGCCCAGATACCGACAGCTGACTAGTGTGTCGGCTGTCAATCACCAATCAGCAAACACACACAACACCTATGTGAGCAGCCAGGGAGAGAATACTTGCCACAGCTACGACAAGGAGCAGCAGAGTAGAGTATGACAAAAACATGGGAAGCATTCTGGCTGTTATTGATGCAGAGTTGAACGCATGGCCCGAGTCCTAACACTGCATTTGTTGAGGACATTATGGATGTTACGCAACACCTTAATTTAACTTTACCTTCCCTTTTTTTGTGGATCCGCAAAAAATACAGATTGTGGATGCACAAATTTTTTGCTTATTGCGGATGACGATTGTGGACATATTATATTGTCCTAAAATATTACATGTGAAAGAGGCCTTACAGTACAGTTCCATTGTAAGAATTAAAAGGTTATTCCCATCTAAACTAACATAATTATTCTTGTAGTTAAATATTTTTGCAAATACCTTGATTTAGTAAACTGGCCTCCTTCTCCTGATATGCTGCTCTTCCCCTTGACAGTTTGTAGTCTAAGCAAGAGCCCAGGTACTGTAAGTCCTGCCCATGTCCTCTTTATCTAGTGGCTGTCAACTTAGGGAGATGAATGCGTGAAGGCAGTGATAAAGAGGACATTGTCTGGACCTTGGATCTTAGGGCCATATTACACGGGTCGATTATTGTTCAAAAAATCGTTATCGTTTGGATTCAAACAATAATCGTTTTGTGTAATAGCAGGCAACGATTAAACAACCAATGAGAAATCGTTGATCGTTTGATGGAATCTGGACTTATTTTCATCGTTGATTGTTAACAAATTGTTCGAACGTCGTTCGGTGTAATAACACGTTGTTCGGTCGTTCCCTGGTCGGCCATCCACTCAATTTCAACATTGTGTGAACAGATCCTTTCTGTGTTTTAATCCACTCCTGGTTTTGGTTGCAATACTGACTGAAATATACTGACTGAAATATACGTAGTGTGAACATAGCCTTAAGGGGTTGTCCAGTGAAAATCTTTTTCTTTTAAATCAACTGGTGTCAGAAATTTATATAGATTTACATTGTAATTTACTTCGATTAAAAAAAGTTCTGGCCGAGACAGGAACTGCCCAGAGCAGGAGAGGTTTTCTATTGGGATTCATAAAAAATCAAGACAGAGTTCCTGTCTCGGCCAGAGATGTCTGAGAGAGCACTGTGTCAGAATGAAAATAAAACAACATTTCCTGCAGGACATACAGCAGTTAATGGAAAGACTTGATATGGAAGTATGGAAAGACTTAAGATTTTTTGATAGAAGTATATTACAAATCTTTATAATTTTCTGACACCAGTTGATTTGAAAGAAAAAGATTTTCGCTGGACAACCCCTTTAAGGCTAGAGTGATACAGAGGTTGATGTGCGACCCTGTGCTGTGTTACCCCTAGCTTTAGGGCTTATCCCCTAGCTTTAAAGCTTACAAAGAAGCCTTGTCCATATATCCAGTTATCTTGCCATGACCAAGGATGGAAAACCCCTTTTTAAGGGTAGCTCCCACCCTGGAGGACCTGACTCATCCATTCATTACATGGTCAGCTATTCATTTTTATGTCTGATCCTTTGTGATTACAGAACTTGGCTTCCCTTTGAAAAGGATTTATCTCTACAAAAGTTTTACACTAGTTTTTAATAGTTTTAATAAAAAACCTAAATATATTACTATATACTTCTTATATTTTCTCTTTATAGCAATTTACCCTCTCTGAAGATCACAGATCATGCAACATTGTCCGTAATTGAACCAATCTGCAACTTCACAGGCGCTGAGATGTAAAACAAGGTGAATAATGAATATATGACTGATTATCCCCCCCCCCCCTTCTGAAGGCGATATCTTGTACACAGTGAAATGATATTGTGTAGCCCTCAATTATATCAGTGAACTGAAACAGGTCATGACCAGGCAAGTGCTCTTGAATGGTAATTACAAGAGGAAACCTGGTAAAGTCAACAACACTGAACATATCCGCTAGCGGATGATAAAGGTTTGTTAAGCCTCAAGGATGAATTAAACTTTTGCAATCTCATTTTTTAACCTTTAAGCACTTTTGTTTCAGTTTAGCAAAAATTTCATTGTTGAGTTTTCTTTTTTCTGTGCTTTGCATTTTACATGGTATCGTGCGTTCGCTGTGGAATATTACTGATAACTTAGAAACAAAAGTTTCCGTTCCAATGGTACTGTTAGAAATGAAAAACAACAATTGAACGGAAACAAAAGTAAATATACATTAAATAAGCTGGCGGGGTAGAAAGAAATTAGCATATATGCGGATACTACTACAGCATACTACTGCAATACAGCAGGAGGAAATTACTATCTCACTATTTCAACAGGCACCATACACATAGTGCGACTACAGCACAAATTTCACAGTCTTGGCACGGCTCCCTCATGTGTAATCAAGACACTAATCAAATCAGACACTACCATGGTGACAGGACAATTGGTTACCAAGTGGGAAAAGATCGCACATGGCAGCAGCCTGAATTGCAGTAAATAGTAGTATCCACTAGCAGTGAAGGAACCCCATACCAGACAGGAGGGGTGAGAGGTGTTTTTACCACCACAATAACGACACTGACATTTATTGCTTTCAAAATGTGTATGCTGATTGCTTTCTCCCTCGCCAGTTTCTTTTCTGTATATTTATTTATTACCTTATTTTTGTTCCAATGTTGCTGTTTTTTGCTTCCAACAGCAACATTTGAATGAAAACATACTGTAATTTAACCCTTAGGGGACACAACCAGTTTTCATTTTTGCGTTTTCGTTTTTCCCTCCTTGTGTATATAAGGCCATAGCGCCTGCATTTTTCCACCTAGAGACCCAAATGAGCCCTTATTTTTTGCGCAACTAATTGTACTTTGCTATGGCAGATGTAATTTTTGCCTAAAATGTGCCGGGAAACCAGAAAAAAATTATATGTGTGGTGAAATTGAAAAAAAAATGTTTTTTTTTTTTATTTGGGGGGGGAGGGTTGTTTTTACTCCGTTCGCCCTGGGGTAAAACTGACTCGTTATATATGTTCCTTAAGTTGTTATGATTACAATGATATGTAACATGTATAACTTTTATTTGATTTGATGGCTTGTAAAAAATTAAAACCTTTTAAAGAAAATATATGTTCCTTAAAATCGCTCCATTCCCAGGCTTATAGTGCTTTTATCCTTTGGTCTATGGGGCTGTGTCAGGTGTCATTTTTTGCGCCATGATGTGATCTTTCTATCGGTACCTTGATTGCGCATATATGACTTTTTGATCGCTTTTTATTACAATTATTCTGGATTTGATGCGACCAAAAATGCGCAATTTTGCACTTTGGGATTTTTTTGCGCTGACGCCGTTTACCGTGTGAGATCAGGAATGTGATTAATTAATAGTTCGGGCGATTACGCACGCGGCGATACCAAACATGTTTGTTTATTTATTTATTTATTTTTATTTATAAAATGGGGAAAGGGGGGTGATTCAGACTTTTATTAGGGGAGGGGATTTTGTGTTATTAAAAATACATTTTTCTTTTACTTTACACATATACTAGAAGCCCCCCTGGGGGACTTCTAGTATATGCACTCTGATCTCTCATAGAGATCCATGCAGTATAGTTATACTGCATGAATCCATGAGATCGGTGTTGCATTACTTTTGGCTGCTGCAGCCAAAAGCAATAGAATGCCGAGCCGGGATCAGCGCCATTACGGCGCAGACCCCGGCCCGGGATGGATGCGGGGATCGCCCTCCCGCAATCGCGCCGCAGGGGGGCGATCCCCCCACTAGACCACCAGGGATGGATATGAGCAAGTATTTAGAAGCAGCTGTCAACTTTGACAGCTGCTTCTAAGTACTTAATTAGCGGGCTATATGTGGCACCCGGGATCGCGGCAGTTCAGAGGGGGGTCGCCGCGCGACCCCCCTCTGAACTCCCATAGCGGCACAAGGACGTTCAGTAACGTCCTGGTGCAGCTATGGGTTAATACGTAAATATGCCCAAAAAAAGCTGGCGGTGGAGGAACTTGGCACATGCAGTGATGCATCAACGGATAACACTGGAGACCCATACGAGGACACCAGAGGAGAGCAGACAGGTAAGCATAGGCTCTTTTTTTGTTTTTTATGTGGATTAAATTGTGCAGCCGCCATCTTTACAAACTTGTTACAAACTTTGAGAAAAATTCTGTTCCTCAATGCTCTCTAGTTTCAAGGAAAAGAATGAATGCAAAAATGGTTGGTAACAAATGGATGCAGTTTTATGCCATACTTCAGGACCCATTCTATTGACTTACACTATAATAAAAAAAAATTCCTCACATTTTTATGTGTTTTAAAATTAAACGTATTGAAACCGATAAGCGAATGCAAAACCAGAGTGTGAACCAACCTAGCCTTACCATTCTTTATTGGCAATGGGCAATCTAATAATGTTAGAGCTTGTATCTTTAAGTAAATGTCAGCACTCAGTCACTGAATGGACCTTATTAAGATCATGTGGCTATGTTAGATTTTCTTTTTTTGTCTGTTTTGTATAAAAACACCTAAAATGTATGAACTACATAAAATAACATAAATTGGCATTGATGTTCAAATGGGCTTTGGGATATTAATGAATTGTAAATTGGTGAATCCTAAATGAATGAATTGTAAATTGTAATTTGTGCCCAGAGGCAAACAAGATCATGGATCAAAAGAGGCCTAAATGCAAACAACAAAGAATATAGATCAGGGATGGGGAACCTTCCGCCCTCCAGCTGTTAAAAAAACTACAATTCCCATCATGCTCAGACAGCGGAAGTAAAGGAGAATATTTCAATTCAAAGTAAGATAATTGGACCAAATTGCTTGTTTTCTTAAAAGGGTTATCTGAATAGCAGAAAAGGTCCTACCACTTCTGGTCTCTGGCACTCCACTTCCTCTCTGCCCGTCTGTGCTGATAACAGGACGGGAGGACGGGAGCATGTTGTGGACCAGGGGCATAACTAGAAATGGCTGAGCCCCATAGCAAACTTTTGATTGCCCCCCCCCCCGCCCGCCCCCTCTCAATCGACCACTACGCCATCAACACACTCAGCTCTACACAGGTCCTGTACACCATGTAAATTACAGTACAGTTATATCAGGTGACTTACAGGGGATGTCTTCTCTGATCGGAGTTCCTCCCTTTTCATTTTATTCTCCATCTCCTTCTCCGAGCCACAAATCCACAGAATATGCCAGAAAAACATATTAGTCTCCTCACACTGGCACCATCCTCATCTCTCTATACTGCACATCTGCATTAGCCCCTTTACACCCTCATTTAGTGGGAAGGCTGACTCTATGTGATCCCATTTTATTATATGGCCCTCCTCTCTGTCGCCCCTCCTTATAAATAGCTCCCTTATGTTGCCCCCCTTATAGAAGCCCCCCATGCTGTCCCCCTTATAGATGCCCCCCATGTTGTCCCCTAATAGATGGTCCCCTATGTTGCCCCCCCCTATAGATGGCTCCTCCTATGTTGTCCTCTTATAGATGGCCCCCTCTCCCCCTATATTGTCCCTTTATAGATGTTACCCTCTCCCCCAATTTTGTCCCTTTTATAATATCCCTCTCCCCTATGTTGTGCTCCTCTCCCCTATGTTGTCCCCTTATAGATGGCCCCCTCCCCCCCTATGTTGCCCCCCCCCTTATAGATGTCCCTCTCCCCCCCTTCCTTATAGATGGCCCTCTCTCCCCCCTCCCTTATAAATGCCCCCTTCTCCCTCCCTTATAGATGTCCCCCTCTGCCCCCTTCCTTATAGATGTCCCCCTCTCCCCCCTTCCTTATAGATGCCCTCCTCTCCCCCCCTTCCTTATAGATGCCCTCCTCTCCCCCCCTTCCTTATAGATGCCCTCCTCTCCCCCCCCCTTCCTTATAGATGTCCCCCTCTCCCCCTTCCTTATAGATGTCCCCCTCTCCCCCCTTCCTTATAGATGCCCTCCTATCCCCCCCTTCCTTATAGATGCCCTCCTCTCCCCCCCTTCCTTATAGATGCCCTCCTCTCCCCCCTCCCTTATAGATGTCCCCCTCCCCCCCCCCCCTTCCTTATAGATGCCCTCCTCTCCCCCCCTTCCTTATAGATGCCCTCCTCCCCCCCCTCCCTTATAGATGCCCTCCTCCCCCCCTTCCTTATAGATGCCCTCCTCTCCCCCCCTTCCTTATAGATGCCCTCCTATCCCCCCTTCCTTATAGATGCCCTCCTCTCCCCCCCCCCTTCCTTATAGATGCCCTCTTCTCCCCATCCCCCTTATAGATGCCCTCTTCTCCCCATGCCCCTTATAGATGCCCTCTTCTCCCCATGCCCCTTATAGATGCCCTCTTCTCCCCATCCCCCTTATAGATGCCCCCTTCTCTCTCCTCCCCTCCCGGAAAGCTGGTTTAAAAAAAACAAACAAACTCACCTTACAACGCGCTCCCCCGTCGAGCCTTTTTCCTGTCAGTCCCCCGTCTGATGCGCGGCTGCCGGGGGTGTCGCGTCCTATCCCCGACAGCGCGAGTATCATAGAGCTCTCTGTGGGCTTGTGCTGCGGCCGCGACTTCCGGCACACAGAGAGCTCTATGATACGCGCGCTGTCGGGGATAGGACGCGTCACCCCTGGCAGCCGCGCATCAGACGGTGGACTGACAGGAGCGCTGTCGGTCGGTCCCGTGCTCCTCCTGGCCCAGTGACTCCTTTTCCCTATGGTTGGGGAAAGGAGTCGCCGGGTCAGGAGGAGCACGGGACCCGCGTCACGGGCCCCCTGATGCGGCGGGGTCCCGTAGCAGCCGCTATGGCTGCTATGGCGGTAGTTCCGCCAGTGTTGTGGACAATGTGTTCAGTCGAAACCATGCCCACACACACAGATTTTTGCTGTCCTTTGTCGATGCAACATTGGTAACATTGGGCAGCTATTGATCACTGCCCGTAACATGCTTCTGCTTCCCTCTTATCTGCAGAATTATCAGCACAGATAGACAAAGGGAGGAAGTGAAGCGCTGGAGAGCAGTAAGGGTAGGACCTTTTCTGCACTCCGTATACCCCTTTAACAAAGCAGGAACCATTATGGTTAGACACACGTTACATAGTTTTTGACATAAGATATCTTGCTTCACCCCCCGTCCTATATACCAACACTCAGCCAAGCATGCATTTGATTGTAGTAGGGAAACTGGAGAGAAAGGTATTGCTAGCTTCCTCTGGCAGCAGCTTATCTTAAGTAAGAATAAAAAGATTTGCCATGTTGACACTTCACTGTCCAAACCTGGACAAACCTGTTGACCTCAGCAGGCCAGACTGTCTATTTACCGTACATGGGGGCTCCCTGATTCTTCTGCAACAGATGATTGTCAGGGAAGAGAAAAGATCTGGCATGTTGGACTTTAACTGCTCAACTCTTCTGTTCTTAGAGAGATAAGCCACTGTCTGGTCGTTTCTTATCCCTCCTCTCTCCCGTAAAGGGGTTGACCACGTCATGGAGAGGTTTCTGTGGCTTTTGCAACGCTGTGTTACTTGTGTCCAGAATACAGTATCAGGCTATATTCCCACTATTTACTGATAAGCGCAAATAATGTCCATTGTTGTAAAACAACATTCAGAGTTAATGTTCATGATCATTTATTCCGGACGTTGTTTTTCAACAATGGCTGTTGTTTGCGTTCATCAGCATGTAGTGGGAACATACCCTAAGGCATATGTCTAGTGAATTAGATAAATAGATAGGAGATAGATAGATAGGAGATAGATAGATAGATAGATAGATAGATTTTTTTACATTTAATAGGAGACCCAAAAAAGCCAACATTATTGACAAATCTTACCCTAAGTGTAATGCAAAGTAGAGCCTCATGTACAATGAAGAGGCTGTTCAGTAGAAGTGCCATTTGTACCACAAAACCATAGACGTGTGCCACAATATAGTAATCCAGCATTTGGATCACCAGTGTAGACTGTCATGCTTATGTGTTAGAAAAATTCTGTTTGAAATTGGAGACATGGATAGATATAGTAGCCTACAGGTGTAGGCTTTGGACTCAGAACCTCAATCAGCTCACAGCCAAACGAAGCAAGTAAAGGTCAAAGTCCAAATGTATGGATGAAGACTGCCCAGCAAAAAAATGTCTTTGAAACCCAAGAAATCCTATATTGGATCACATTAGAGCTGAGCAAATCACCCAGAAATTCATTTCACGAAGTTCGCGAATATTTGTGTAAATTCATGAATTTTCGCTAATCGCATAAAGAGGAATTTTTATTAAAACAGGCAAATTATAATAACTACAATAATGGGACTATTACAGAGTAGTGATATTTTCAACAGCTGTTGCTGTGATAGTGTAAAAATAGAAAAATGTCAATCAGCCTGTTAATCATTCAATTTCCACCATGGACAGCAGTGGACGTTAGTGGATCAGCAGCGTAATATCAATTTTCTCCCAGGACAGCAGTGGACATTGGTAAATGAGCACCCAGTGAGGTATTCAGATGGACACTGTGTTCACTGTGGCTTCCTATAATGCACACCCAGCACCCAGTGGCTTCCTATAATGCACACCCAGCACCCAGTGACTTCCTATAATGCACACCCAGCACCCAGTGACTTCCTATAATGCACACCTGGCACCTAGTGACTTCCTATAATGCACACCCAGCACCCAGCGACTTCCTATAATGCACACCCACCACCCAGTGACTTCCTATAATGCACACCCAGCACCCAGTGACTTCCTATAATGCACACCCAGCACCCAGTGACTTCCTATAATGCACAGCCAGCACCCAGTGACTTCCTATAATGTACACCCAGCACCCAGTGACTTCCTATAATGTACACCCAGCACCCAGTGACTTCCTATAATGCACACCCAGCACCCAGTGACTTCCTATAATGCACACCCAGCACCCAGTGACTTCCTATAATGCACACCCAGCACCCAGTGACTTCCTATAATGCACACCCAGCACCCAGTGACTTCCTATAATGCACACCCAGCACCCAGTGACTTCCTATAATTTACACCCAGCTCACAGTGACTTGGCATAATTAACAATAGAGATGAGCGAATAGTGAAATATTCGATTCGATTGGATTTGATTCGAATAGCTCCCGATATTCGACTATTCAATCGAATATCGAATCCCATTATAGTGTATGGGAGAAAAATCCTTGGGACGTGGAAATCAAGTTTCAACCACTAGGAGGTCACCAAGTGCCCAATGAAACCTCAGGAAATGATGCCAACTCCTCTGGATTGCATATGGGACAGCAGGGGAGGCATGCCTGGGTACATGAATGTAAAGTAGAAGTGAACCTTTTGGTATAGCGGTACTTGCCTACGTATTAGGTGGTGCGTAATATTAGTGTCTTGTTTGTTTCTTGTTTATTCAGTACACTTCTGAAATACCATTGTTTGCAGAGTTATATATTGCCCAGCCAGTGATGTGAATTGCACACATGTATATATTGCATATATATATCCACTTTCAGTATTACGCCACTATCACGACTATAGACTCAAAACACAATATAACCGCTTTGTATAATGGAAAAAATACTCAGACAACTTTTTTCATATACAGCCGTATACTGGATATAGAATTGTTTTTACAACAATAGAAATAAAGGGCTGGTCAGCTCCTTCCCTGGACGCAGACTGCGCAAATCTCTAGAGTCGAGATAACAGCTATATTATCCCACACACTGTATACAGCCTTATAATGGATATAGAATTGTTTTTACAACAATAGAAATTAAGGGCTGGTCAGCATCTTCCCTGGATGCAGACTGCGCAAATCTCTAGAGTCGAGATAACAGCTATATTATCCCACACACTGTATACAGCCGTATAATGGATATAGAATGCAGGTACAGACACTGACATGTGGAGGGGCGACAGGCTTTTTCGTGTGCATCACTGCACACTTCCTCTCGGCCCTACGTCACTACTTTCCCATATGGAAACGTAGTGATGTAGGGCCGAGAGGATGCGTGCAGTGACGCACGCAAAACAGGCTGTCGCCGTCCACATGTCAGTGTCTGTACCTGCATTTATGTAAAATAAACGTGATCTGCTTTTAAGAAGACAAGAATGGTGAGTGCCTCATCCTTCCTCTAATTGTGAAGTGAATCTTGGATGGACTTATATGGATGATTGAGCACCATCTTTGTTGTACAAAGACTTTGGGACAGTGTTCAGAAGGTCCGGTTTAGGGATGGTCCGAACCTGCTTCGGTTTGGGTTCGTACGAACCCGAACTCTCGGAAATTATTCCTGCTGTCTTCCCGTTCCGTGGAGAGGGTGGATACAGCGTGAGGACCGTCTGGAAAACTGGGATACAGCCATAACCATAGGCTGTATCCTAGTTTTCCAGGCGATCCTCCCGTTGTATCCACCCGCTGCACGGAGCGGGCAGACAGCAGGAATCTAATGCCGAGTGTTTAGGTTCATACGAACCCGAACCAAAGCAGGTTCGGACCATCCCTAGTCTGGTTCACCGGTGGTAGTGCAGAGACACACCTTGACACAGAGTTGAGATAACAGCTATATTATCCCACACACTGTATACAGCCGTATACTGGATATAAAATTGTTTTCACAACAATAGAAATAAAGGGCTGGTCGGCGTCTTTACTGGACGCAGACTGAGCAAATTTGTGGTAGCAAGATAAAAGGTATTATCCCACAATTACAGTATACAGGCGTATACACTATCAGTGGATATACACACTGGGGGATATTTATCAAAGGGTGTGAAATTTAGACTGGTGCAAACTACCCACAGCAACCAATCACAGCTCAGCTTTAGGCAGTGCTGAAAGGCAAGCTGAGCTGTGATTGGTTGCTGTGGGCAGTTTCCACCAGTCTAAATTTTACACCCTTTGATAAATCTCCCCCACTGTGTATACACACTGCCTGTCCCACAACAGCTCATACAGTGTAGACACACTGCCTGTCTCACAACAGCTTATACAGTGTAGACACACTGCCTGTCTCACAACAGCTTATACAGTGTAGACACACTGCCTGTCTCACAACAGCTTATACAGTGTAGACACACTGCCTGTCTCACAACAGCTTATACAGTGTAGACACACTGCCTGTCTCACAACAGCTTGTAAATGTCTGTTTTTATATAGGTTCAGCCCTAACAAGGGCTTTTGAGGGTCCCTTCCTACCTAACTTCACCTAAAACCTTCCTCTCCCTGCTTTACAGACTGTCCCTCTCTAGTTCCAACCAGCAAGTGAGACGAATCTCAAATCACTATTCTTTTATTCAGGAGGTCACATGGTTTAGCCAGCCAATCACAGTTAGAGATTTTTTTTAAAAGTCCTACCTACTCCTAGTGCCTGTCCCTACACCCAGCATGTGGAAAAAACCACCAGGGGATGTGGGAGAGCGACTCAAATTTTTACTGCGTTTTAGCACGAATTCTCAACCGCGGCCGAAGACCTTGAATAGCGTACTATTCGATCGAATACCTGTTCAATCGAATAGTATTCGCTCATCTCTAATGGACAACAGTCACCTAGTTACTTAGTATACTGGACATTGGCTTCACTGCTCCCATGGAAAACCACCCACAATCCACCCTCCTCTCCTTCCTTTCCCTATGTCTCTGTATTTCTCTCTCTGCTGCCACCTGCTCCCCATTATACACAGCCGACTGGCCGCCTCCAGGAAGCCAATCAGCTTATATAGAGGGGGAGGGGGGTTACTGACATTACAGTGGGGTTTGCAGCTGATTGGACAGGCGCTAGGGATTGTGGACAATCCCTTGCTCCTGCCAAAACACAGTTCTGTAATCTAACATCTGCAGCCGCCATGTTTATCGAATTTGCAAATGAATCTGGGGAATTTGCGAATCACTACAAAGCGCATTTAATGCCCAATTCGATGCAAATCGGAATTTGTCAGATTCACTCATCTCTAGTTCACATCATAAAAACAGCTTGACATCATGGAGACAAAAGGAGCAGGTGTCTGGCGTGTACATGACCCTATGTGAAGTTCAATGTAAAATCTAGAACCACTGTCATTTCAAAGTATTTGGGTGTTTTATATTGAACTTTTTCTATGACAATCTTCACATACTATAATGTCCATCTTGTCTATAAACAGTATTTATTATTTTTCTTCTCCCGTATAAAACTTGTCACTCATCCCTTACTAAGAAGCAATGACACACTGATCATCGGAGCATCTTCTTTCATTGCGTGACTCTTGTTTTGCTGGATTGCTGGGTCATTGGTTTCAGATTTTAGGTGTGATTTCAATCTGCAATCTCAACGTTTCACAGATTTATTGTGACAGTTCTTAGATGACCAATACGCCGGTGTGACTGAGGTTAAAAATCCAACGTCTCATACTTCTATCTAGTAGAGATGTTGTTCTTTGTTAAAGACATATGGTTCACTGTAAAATCTGCTGCTGTGTTCCAGAATTAGGAATCTGCATGACTGCATTGTGAAATGATCAAGGAAAACGGTATGAATTATTAAATGGAGCACCCAGACGCACCTCCGAGAGCTCCATGGCTAATCCTGACAGCTTGTTCCCGTAAGTTTAAAGTTTAATATGGAGAGTAGAGAACATTACCTTCGTCTCTCCTCCAAAGGTTTCCGTAAAGTTTACATTCTTGTACTTGGTTATGCTCTTTATTTGCAGTGTTCCATTTTCATGGCAAATCGCCTAGTGTGACAAGTCATGTGTGCTGAACCAGCGGGGATATCGCAGACTTTATGACAACATTACATTTTCAATAAAGAAAGAAGAAGGAGAAGAGCGTAACTAAGAGTAAAGTCATGCTTAAAGGGCAAATCCATTAAAAAAATAATTTTTGATCGCTGGAATGCCATGTAATTTCCAGATTGGGGCCCCAAGTGTTTGTACAGATAAAGTTTCTAGTCAAGCATGTGCACCACTTCTCCATTTACTGTATATTTAAAGTGACACTGTCACTCCGTTTTTGTATTCTCACTTTGCTACACAGGTGTAATGGGTAAATTTAGTAGTCTTCATACCTTATTTTATATCATACGTCACGATGCTTGTTCAAGTAAAAAGTGATCTTTTATCAACCGCAGATTGTGCTAAATAGGTGAAGCTTCACGGCAACAGCACTACTTAGCCCCGCCCACAGCGCTTTCATTGGCCCTGCCCTCCGTGACGTCATCAGCACATAGGCCTTGTCCCCTCGACGCCCATTGGTATGGGCTGACCTAGAGGGGATGGGAACTAGAACTTTAGGCCAGCCTGTTCCACTGGTCCTGAGAGGGCAGGGCCTATGGGGTGATGATGTCATTGAGGGGTGGGGTCAACTGTGGAGATGCCCCGCCCACTTACTTTAACAAGCACCATGACATATGATAATAAGGTATGAAAACTGCTAAACTTACCTTTTACACCTGTGTAGAGAAGTCAGAATGCAAAAAGGGGGTGACAGTGTCACTTTAAATACAAAGCTCAGCCGCATGGTCATAGACACAGAACCTATGCTTTGTATAGGACACATGCTGCTATTGTCTTTTGTTATCTACTGGTGTCACTTTACGCTGTAATTCTGCACAGGTCACTTTACAAATGCCTCCTATTTATCATCACAGACAGAATAAGAAGTCTCAGCTTGGTTTTCAGCTTAGTAGCCAGAAAAAAAAACTGTGCTATAATAAAGATAAAATTGTGCTATAATAATTTTTATAATTTTTTTATTATATTTTTATAGATTTTTTTCATCCAAAAATCTTGAAGGGGAACTATTAGAAAGTGTAGGGATCTTCCCGGGGGATGGTGTGTTTGGACACAGTTCAGACAGCAAACTTGGACTTGTAAAACGACAGCTTGGCGTTTATTTTCAGCATAAACAGTCCGTAACAGAAATATAGCAACACTGTGCTTTAAGAACAAAACAAAAAGGTCTTGCCCGTCTGGGCGCTAACTAACAACGCAGGTTACCTCTCTGGCACTTCAGTGGTCAGTATTGCGGGGTGTGAACAGGCCCCAACAGCGGCTGTCTTCCCAGCTCTCACCAAACAGCATGCAGGCTGTTCACTCCTGGCTGAGAGAGAGAGACCTGTATACTGAGCCCTCCTTTTGCCTTCTCAGGCTGATTGGGATCAGAGCTCACCTGATCCCAAAACCCACACTGGATCGAGGGGGAGGGAATGGCAAGTCCCACTACCAAAACCTACCTGCCATTCCATGTAAGTCCAGGCCCGGCAATAATAAATAATAGCTCAGCAGCATAACACTGCTGAGCACAGATGCCTCCTGGACTCACCATCTCACACTATGTATCAACCTGGGTGAGATGTACATCCCCTCGAGCACTTTACCAGTGACATGTCCACATATCCCCCCCCTCTTCTTCAGACCGGAGGGCTGAGCATTCTGTCCCCACAGACAGTGTACCCTAGATAGGGCGTCAGCATTTGCCTGTAATTTCCCTGGCCGGTGTTCCACCATGAAATTAAAGTTTTGGAGGGAAAGAAACCACCTAGTCACCCTCGCGTTTTTCTCCTTGTTTAATTTCATCCATGTTAGGGGGGCATGGTCTGTCACTAACTTAAACCTCCTGCCTAGTAAGTAGTACTTCAGGGATTCGAGGGCCCACTTCACTGCCAGACATTCTCGCTCAACTATGGCGTAGTTTTTCTCGGCCGGGGATAGCTTCCTGCTTAAGTACATCACCGGGTGCTCCTCGCCATTCACGACCTGTGAGAGGACGGCACCTAACCCTGTGTTAGAGGCATCTGTCTGTACTAGAAACTCTCGCCTAAAGTCAGGGGTAACTAGCACAGGCTGTTGGCACAAGGCAGACTTAAGGCTTTGAAAAGCTTTCTCAGCCTCTGGAGTCCATGTCACCATTGCGGACTTCGCACCCTTTGTCAGGTCAGTTAGTGGGGCTGCAACTGAAGCAAAATTCGGCACAAACCTTCGGTAATAGCCCGTAATACCCAGGAAAGCTCTGACCTGTTTCTTTGTGAGGGGTTGAGGCCAATTCTGTATTGCCTCAATTTTATTTAGTTGTGGTTTCACTAACCCCCTCCCAATAATGTAGCCCAAGTATTTGGCCTCCTCTAAGGCTAGTGCACACTTCTCTGCATTGATGGTTAACCCCGCAGCACTTATGGCATCTAACACCGCCTGGACCTTACAGAGGTGACTTTCCCAATCCGGACTAAAAATGACCACATCATCGAGGTAGGCAGCAGAGTAATCACGATGTGGTCGCAGAATCAAGTCCATCAACCTCTGAAAAGTGGCAGGGGCTCCATGTAACCCGAATGGCATCACTACGTATTGGAAGAGCCCATCAGGGGTGGAGAATGCAGTCTTCTCTCTAGCCTTAGGAGTGAGTGGGATCTGCCAGTAGCCCTTAGTGAGATCGAGGGTAGTTATGTACCTGGCATTACCCATCCTTTCTATCAACTCATCTACCCTGGGCATGGGGTAGGCATCGAACTTGGAGATCTCATTTACCTTTCTAAAGTCATTACAGAACCTCCAAGTTCCATTGGGCTTTGGGATTAACACAATCGGGCTGGACCACTCGCTCTGGGACACCTCAATGACTCCTAGGTCAAGCATACGTTTTACCTCAGATGATACCGCCTCCCTCCGTGCTTCTGGTATCCTATAGGGCTTCAGGTTTACTCTGCTTCTAGGCTCAGTTTCAATATGATGACTAATGAGATGCGTACGCCCTGGTAGGTCAGAAAACTTGTCTTTATTTCTCTGCAGGAACTCCTTAGCTTCCTGCTTCTGGGATACTGATAGGGTGTCACCAATCCTGACCGGAGGGATTGGTGGTGACAGATGACCAACAGGCTTTGTCGCCACCAAGGATTCCCTGTCTTTCCAGGGCTTGATCAAGTTTATGTGATAAACTTGGAAAGGCTTCCTTCTACCTGGTTGGTGTACCTTGTAGTTGACCTCACTGATCTTCTCTACAATTTCATAGGGACCCTGCCACTTGGCTAAGAATTTGCTTTCTACCGTGGGAACAAGTATGAGTACCCGGTCACCTGGGCTAAATGTCCTGACTCTTGCAGAACGATTGTAAATTCTGCTTTGGCCCTCTTGCGCCCTCTGGAGGTGTTCCCTTACTAGGGGCATTACAGTGGCTATACGGTCCTGCATTTGTGCTACATGCTCTATAACACTCTTGTATGGGGTGGACTCACTTTCCCATGTCTCTTTCGCTATATCCAACAAACCCCTAGGGTGACGACCATAGACTAATTCGAAGGGAGAGAACCCTGTGGACGCTTGGGGTACTTCCCTAATAGAAAACATCAGGTAAGGTAGTAAGTGATCCCAATCACGACCATCCTTTTCCACCACTTTTTTTAACATATGTTTCAGGGTTTTATTAAACCTCTCCACTAACCCGTCTGTCTGTGGGTGATATACAGAGGTACGTAGGTGTGAGATTTTAAACAGTTTGCATAGCTCTTTCATCACCTTTGACACAAATGGGGTACCTTGGTCAGTCAAGATTTCCTTGGGGATCCCCACCCTGGAAAACATATAAAACAATTCCCGTGCAATTGTTTTAGAGGCAGTGTTTCTTAGGGGTACAGCCTCAGGATAGCGGGTCGCATAGTCTAACACAACTAGAATGTACTGGTGACCCCTAGCTGACTTTACAATGGGACCCACCAAGTCCATTGCGATCCGGTCAAAAGGTACCTCTATGATGGGGAGTGGGACCAAAGGACTGCGGAAATGCGACACTGGAGCGCTAAGCTGACATGTGGGGCACGACTCACAGTATTTTTTTATGTCAGCATAAATCGCAGGCCAATAAAACCTCTGGAGGACTCTCTCCTGCGTTTTATCTGTCCCCAAGTGGCCCCCAAGGACGTGATTATGGGCCATGTCGAGTACCTGACGCCGGTACGACTTAGGCACCAGAAGCTGTTCCACAACCTCATCATTAATTTTAGTGACTCTATAGTAGAGATCATTAGCCATAGAAAAATGTGGAAACTTTCTCTCAGCTTCTGGTTCCTGAGGTACCCCATTCATAACAGTGACCTGCTCTCTCGCATTTTTGAGAGTGGGGTCCTGTAATTGTGCAGTACCAAAATTATCCCTAGACACCTCTAAGTCTGGAACATTCTGCTCAGTGGGAAGAGCCTCTTCCTCACCAGCCAGGACCTGCAAAGGAAAAGCATCATTTTCATCCTGTACATTTTTATCATTTACCGTGGGTAATGCAATAGACTTCGGGGTCTCCTCACTCCTTTCAGGGGATTGTTGTTTTCCCCATAGAGCCCAGAACAATGGAAAATCACGCCCCAATATCACATTATGCATAAGATTTTTAACCACACCCACTTCATATTGTACAGCGCCTAGTTCAGTCCCGACATTAGCCAGTACTATAGGGTAAACCTTTGTATCACCATGTATGCATACCACACTCATATGTCTTGCTGGCACAAAGTCCCCAGTCACCAGACTGGCATGCACCAGGGTGACAAGGCTTCCTGAGTCCAGCAACGCCTTAACAGGAAAGTTATTTACAGTAATGTTGCAGATTTGCGGTTCAGTCTCTAGTCCAGTGACCGCAACAAAAGACGGTTCCGCAAATAGCGACTGACGCCGGCTAGCGTCACACTCCATGGGCTCAGTGGTAAGAGGGCAATGGGCAGACATATGTCCCGTCTCATGGCATCTCCAGCACTGGATAGGGCCTGGTCTCCTTGGCAGGGAGTCCTTTTTAGGGCCACTTAGCCACCGGGGACCATCACCAGTCTTTTGCCCCTGAGACACCTCCTGAGCGCTCTTCCCTCTATCAGCACCCCTCCACACTCCCCCAATAGATGGAAGTCTCTTACCAGCTGATGGCACAGATCTGGCACTCCGGGGAGGTGACGGTGCTGCAGGAACATCACGGAGGTAGTCCTCAGTCGCCTGGAACCTCTCCACAAGGTTGACAAGTTCGTCGGCACTCTTAGGGTCGCCTTGTCCCACCAAGCGTTGCAGATCAGCAGGAAGTGCACGGAGGTAGCGATCCATCACGACCCTCTCTAGGATCTGGGCAGGAGTAGAAGTGTCTGGCTCCAACCATTTTCTTGCCAGATGAATCAGGTCGTACATCTGGGACCTCGCGGACTTGTCCAGACTGTAGCTCCAGTTGCGGACCCTCCGGGCACGGACAGCAGCAGTAACTCCTAGTCGGGCGAGTATCTCTGCTCTTAGCCGAGCATAGTCCTTGACCTCTTGCTCACTGAGGTCATAGTAGGCCTTTTGAGGTTCGCCTGTTAAATAGGGCGCAATCACTTCTGCCCACTCAGTGGAGGGTAGCTTTTCTCGCTCAGCCACACGCTCAAAGACAGTTAAGTAGGCCTCAACATCGTCATCAGCAGTCATCTTTTGCAGCGCACGCTGCACAGCTCTTCTTACAGACAAAGTCTCTGGCGCGGCTGCGGCCACCAGCTGGGGATTAGCACCTGCAGACGCCTCTTGCTTTGCTATCAGGTACTCAATAAGTTTCTGTTGTTGAGCCATCGCCTGTTCATGGCGCAGATTAGCGGCTGCCTGATCCTGTTTAGCGGCTGCCTGAGCCTGTTGTTGTGCGGCCAATGCCTGTTGTTGTGCGGCCAATGCTTGCTCATGGCGTAGGTTAGCGTCTGTCAGAGCCTGTTGTTGCTGCATATTCACTTGCATTAACTGCTTCATCATCTCCTCCATGTTGCTTGACTGTTTTTGGAGTGAAGCCGCAGCCTTCACCCAGGACATAAGCAGCTGTAGCCAAGTTGATGCACACCGTTGCCCCTAGCAACCCTTTTGCCCGCTCCGCAGCACCAATTGTAGGGATCTTCCCGGGGGATGGTGTGTTTGGACACAGTTCAGACAGCAAACTTGGACTTGTAAAACGACAGCTTGGCGTTTATTTTCAGCATAAACAGTCCGTAACAGAAATATAGCAACACTGTGCTTTAAGAACAAAACAAAAAGGTCTTGCCCGTCTGGGCGCTAACTAACAACGCAGGTTACCTCTCTGGCACTTCAGTGGTCAGTATTGCGGGGTGTGAACAGGCCCCAACAGCGGCTGTCTTCCCAGCTCTCACCAAACAGCATGCAGGCTGTTCACTCCTGGCTGAGAGAGAGAGACCTGTATACTGAGCCCACCTTTTGCCTTCTCAGGCTGATTGGGATCAGAGCTCACCTGATCCCAAAACCCACACTGGATCGAGGGGGAGGGAATGGCAAGTCCCACTACCAAAACCTACCTGCCATTCCATGTAAGTCCAGGCCCGGCAATAATAAATAATAGCTCAGCAGCATAACACTGCTGAGCACAGATGCCTCCTGGACTCACCATCTCACACTATGTATCAACCTGGGTGAGATGTACATCCCCTCGAGCACTTTACCAGTGACATGTCCACAAAAGTTAGACAAATTTAACCTGCTCATACTGTATGTCCCTATTGCACATGAGACGCCGAAGAGGAAGGTAAGTCTCTTACCTTCCTCCTCAAGGCTGTTCCGTTGCAGTTACAGCAAGGTATGTCTCTTACCCTCCTCCACAAGGCTGTTCCGATGCAGTTACAGGAAGGTATGTCTCTTACCTTCCTCCTCAAGGCTGTTGCGGTGCAGTTACAGGAAGGTATGTCTCTTACCTTCCTCCTCAAGGCTGTTCCGGTGCAGTTAGTTGCATGCTCCACAGTCCAGTGAGACCGTTAGGAGCACTGCCTGCCTCATAGTGCTGATCCATCTCTGCCCCTTTTTAATGACAATGAATGGAGTGGCCCAGTGGGAGATGGGCCGGATCGGTGCTATGGGGGCAGGCCGTGCTCCTAACGGTCTCACTGGACTGTGGAGCACGCAACTAACTGCACCTGAACAGCGCAGTGGAGAAAGGTAAGACACATACCTTCCTCCTTGGCACTCCTGTGCAATAGGAACATATCAGCAAGCTAGATTCGTCTACCCTGCTTATAGCTCCCCTTTAAAAAAATATTTTGAGCAGAGAAACTTGATTAAGGGTGCATTCACACATACTGGATCCGCAGCAGATTTGATATCAATGTAACTAAATTCCTGAACACAGCATCAAATCTGCTGCAGACCTGCTGCGGATCCTGTACGTGTGAAAGCACCCTAAAACAATATTTAACTTCCTTATGATAGATCCCCTTTAAGCCTTTAAAGTGGTTAAAGGAATTTTATAGGAAAAACCTATTGATGGCCTATCACAGGATAAGCAATCAATACTTGACTGTTGGGGGGGGGGGTGACGTCTGACAATTAGCTGTGGCATCCTGATGCCTGATGTAACAAATAAATCGATCTGGAGTCATATTTTAGTGCATTTAGTGCGTTACTGCAGGATAACTCCCATTGAAGTAAATAGACGCAGTATAGTCTTTCTACCACTATGCAAAATACAAGACTTCCTGTTGTGCAGAACAGTTGATCAGCAGGGGTGTCAGGTGTCAGCCCCACACTGATGAGCTACTGAGGGTCTATTTCAATTGGCCAACAATATGATTATTAAGAAAAACTTATTAACGGCTTAATAAAATGTGTAAGAAGTGATAAAATCTGCTAAAATATTAACTGAAAGCCTGGTGTCCAAAGAAAGCAAAATGAACCGCCCCAAACCTATCAAAAGTTATCTGATCACTGAGTGGAGGCATGAGAAGCACATGGCTGGATGCTTCAGTCCCACGATCACTGCCCTACCCATTTTAGTGCAGAATTCAGATTTGATAGTCTCTGAAGAACAACTCCTGCAATGAAATGGAGAGAAATGATCAGCTGTGCTTCTCTGAATTTTGTAAGTGCAGTATTCAAGTGGATGGCAACATCGATAGTCTCAGTACTGTATTGTCACATTAAAGGAAAGTATTATATTGACCCCCAAAAGTTATACAAATCACCAATGTACACTTATTACGGGAAATGCTTTAGGGTCTGTTCACACATACAGACTCTCAGCTGAAATCTCGCTGCGAGTTTTGCAGCGAGATCAGCTACGAGTCAAGGTCCTGGCAGGTCCCAGTACTACATACGCTGCGAGTATGTAATGCAGCTGCCCCCTTAACCCCTTCTGCTCCCACCCGGCTCCTGCTCCGCTTTCTGTATATACATTACCTCTCCTTGCTGCACGGGATCCCGGCGTCCTGCTCTCCCACCTAGCCAATCAGTGTTTTGCTGAGCCGTAGCCACTGATTGGCTGGGCGGGAGAGCAGAACGCTGGGACCCATGCAGGAGAGAGGTAATGTATAAGCCAAGTGGGAGCAGAACAGGTTAAGGGGGCGGCTGCATTTCAGACCGCTGCGAGGATGTTGTACTGGGACCTGCCAGGACCTTGACTCGTTGCTGATCTCGCTGCAAAACTCACAGCAAGATTTCAGCTGCGAGTGTGTACAGTATGTGTGAACATACTCTTAAAGTGCTTTTTTTCCCTGCACTTACTACTGCCTCAAGGCTTCACTTCCTGTATAAAATGGTGATGTCACGACCCAACTCCCAAAACTGTGAGGGCTGTGGCTGCTGGAGAGGATGATGGCAGAGGGATGCTCAGAGTCCCTCCAGTGCCCTGTGTCCCTCAGTGTCCCCCTGCCATCATCCTCTTCAGCAGCCATAGCCTGCACAGCTCTGGGAGTCGAGTCGGGTCGTGACATCACCATTTTATACAGGAAGTGACATCACCATGTTATCCAGGAAGTGACATCATCATGTTTTCCAGGAAGTGATATCACCATGTTATCCACAAAGTGAAGCCTTGATGCAGTAGTAAGTGCAGGGGAAAAAACGCTTTATGTGCATTTCCTGTAATAAGTAAATATTGGTTATATAACTTTTGGGGGGAAATGCAATACTTTAATAAAAATTTTAACTTTAACATATAAGGTTATTAATTTTTATTTATGGGGTAAAGTCCCTGTCACGGGCTATGGTTGAGACAGGAGACACAAGACAGTGGGCCCTGAATTAGACCCCACCCGCTGTCACCTGCCTACTTGCCTCAGCCGACCCTAGGCGGTCGCGGACAACCACGAAGACAATCCCTACGCTAAATACGTCCAAAACATCAAACGCAGACAGACAGACAAACACAATGCAGAAAAGTCAACTAGCCGAGTCAGAACCAGACGAGCAAACGCAGTACCAAAATCAGGGAGAAGAGGATAGTCAGGGAACAGGCAAAAGGTCAGAATCCAGGCAAGACAGAATAGTAGAACAACGCAGGGAACAGGGAACTGGAGAGCTGGGATCAGGACAACTAATAACCAGCAAAGAGAGCTGGTAGTGATGACACTTTATACTGGGTCAGGAGGCCGGACCAGTACACCATTGGTCCGACCCCCTGATTCCTGATACTTAGCAGCTGGTCTGCTCCAG